>NC_030433.2:3030000-3257500 GCF_001660625.3 Ictalurus punctatus | reverse complement strand
TGAGATGTTTTCACGTGCTGACAAAAAAAAAAAAAGAAGAAATTAATACATGGATGCATGGGTGACAGGAAAGGCACCAAATAGCAAGCAATTTAGGGTATGTTTATAAAAAATAAAATAAAAAGTTTGCTTTTTTTTTTTTTTTTTTTTTTTTTTAAATAAAGGGAACTTTTTATAAAGGCGAAAAAAAGTTCTTTGAAAAAAAAAAAAAAAAAGTCCACAAAAACAAAAAGAGTGCAAAGAATCTCGTACGGTGTGTTTATTAGGAAAGTAGGCACATTTTTCTGACCTACCGTTGCTGAGCAGCTTTTATCTTCTATAAACAGATGATAAAAGTGCACTGTTTGCATACTTAGTTAGACGTAACTTCTGACTCCTGCAGCCGAGTAAGCTATAGCACGGGTTCTCGAAGGGTTTCGGTCCGTACTCTATCAGGACAGATTTATTTCATGAACATTATGTAATCTGTACAATAATATCGTGTCTATTCTAGTTGTTCCTGAACTTTCCACTCACACAAGACGTTCGGTCCAACATTATTTCGAGTTATTGAGACCGGATTCAACCCATTCGATTCAAGAAAACCGGTACCTATGCAAAGAAATAATAATAAATAGAATAATTTGATAATTGTGGATGGCGATTTCCACCACAGTAACTAAACTGAAAAAGCACAGACAGCTTCATGGATCAACGTTTTAGGAACCGCTGATCTACAGGATCTACATGATCAAAACGAATCCAAATAATTGGAATCAATTTGACAAGTAAATAGCTTCTTGTTGTTTTTTAAAAAAAAATAATTCTGCTAACGTACACAGCTTAGTATAGTACTTCCTGTATAGTGAGCTTGTGATCATGGTTCCTGGGATGAAGGCAAAGCTGATTAGGGATCAATGAGGTTATGATCATAATTAAGGAGGTTGTGATCAAGATCAGTGAGGTTGTGATCAAGATCAGTGAGGTTGTGATCATAAGGAGGTTGTGATCATAATTAAGGAGGTTGTGATCAAGATCAGTGAGGTTGTGATCAAGATCAGTGAGGTTGTGATCATAAGGAGGTTGTGATCATAATTAAGGAGGCTGTGATCAAGATCAATGAGGTTATGATCAAAATTAAGGAGGTTGTGATCATAATTAAGGGAGGATATGATCATAATTAAGGAGGTTGCGATCAAGATCAATGAGGTTATGATCAAAATTAAGGAGGTTGTGATCATAATTAAGGAGGTTGTGATCATAATTAAGGGAGGATATGATCATAATTAAGGAGGTTGCGATCAAGATCAAGGAGGTTATGATCAAAATGAAGGAGGTTGTGATCAAGAGTCCACGACTGACAAAATGCCAGTGTTCAGGACCCTAAATAAAACCCATTCGGATCAAGCAGTGAATGCACTCAATATACAAAAAATAAACAATGACAAGACATACCTCTGAAACGACTTTTCTGGATCCTGCAGTGGAAAATGTGGCTTAAATCCCAGTGTTTGTTGTGTGATCGATCAGCAGAAAGTTAACTAGCTAGTTAGTTGGTTAGTTACTGTCTAACCGCTGCATTTCCTCGGCTTTATTTCTCACAAACTTAAGCAGCTCCGCAAACACAAATCAAGTCCCGTTACATCGTGACGTCGGACATTTCTCATATATTCATGCGTGATTTAAAACTAGCTATACAACCCACTTCTCTTAAAATCAATATAATAAATGTGCACTCTAAAAGTGTGCGAACTGGCTACAGCGTAACCTCGCATTCCTAAATAGATTTACTAACTCACTAAGGGGGGGATGCACGCTATATAAACAAACGTCCCGACTCAATGTGCATTAAATTGTTCGCTAGTCCCTAGATAGGTGCACTACGTAGTAAATAAACCCAACACTTCTACTGTACCCTAAGTAGTGCACTATAGATGCATTTAGAACGTAGCCTTCACACTGAGCCCGCCTTGCTACAGATTCGCCGCTCTCATTGGTTACTCATATATTACGATTTACATATATATATATATATATATTTGAGACATTTTATTAAATGTATAACATTTTAACAAATTAAATTAAATGCTATCTACAAAACAAGCGTGAATTACACTTTGTTATGACACGAAAAAATGTCGTATCATTTATTTCTAAAAAAAAATGTAAAAAATAAAATACAATTACATCATTTTAAATTCCACTTCCGCCTTTTCACGGAGTAAAGATGGCGTCAGTGTAAATAAAGTAGGTTGGAATATCTCGGGCTTGTGTAGACAGGTGGCGGCGAGTCTCTGGATCAGATTAGTCGACCCTTCTTGGAAATATGTGCAGCTAAGGGAAGTTGGACATGGAGTATTTCGGGAGTTTCATACAGCTGACGAAAATTCTCTGGAATATTTATCCAAGAAGGACTTTTCTCACTTCTTGTGTTAGCTATGAAGGTTCACGTAGTTAGCCTAGCCGTACACCGGCTTAGCAAGCTAGCTAGTGTCCTAGAGCAAAACTAAACTTTAACTAACTAGCTTTCTAATTAGTTTAGGCTAGGTTATATATATGTGTGTATATATTTATCTACTAGTCGTAATTTACACTAATTTCCCCTCAAGTAAAATATTTTTGGCTAGCTTTTATTCAAAAACTCTGAATACAGCTAACTGGGGGTTACAGCTGTGTTCTTTGACTGACAGGAGGGTTACTATAATGCTTATAAGGTGTTTACCTTTACTTCAGTCAAGTGAGTTTTTAGCAGAGAAGGAAAAACAAAAAAAGGTTGTTTCCCTTTATGGTCAGTGTGAAAATATCTCATTTTAATGGGTAAAATAGGTTCAGGGACTTCCAGCTTCAGCTGCTTGATCATGGTGCTGCTGGATGTTGCTCTCTTTGGTGGCATTTTGTGTGCAGTTGCTGCTCAAGATGGCCAGACAATGTCTGCTGAGGAAAAGTCCAAAATCAGGTACTTGGTTTGTTTTTCTGTTCCCCTCCCACTCTATTTTTATTTTGTAGCATTCGATTCGAAACTGAGACTCCTGACCACTCCATTCTCAGCCATAACAGTATGCCGTGTACAGGAAAGAATCAGTTGCAGGAATGTTCCCAGTAAAGGATGTGCATTAAAGGTAAAGTCCACCCTGAACGGATTTAAATATGCGTCTGTCGATAAAAATGATGACGTGTTTAGCGGATGAGGTTCGAGTTCATTGGACGGTGCTGTATTTTTGTTATTCCTGTGGGAAGTCTGGTTGTATGCCACGCTGATATCACAGTGTGACGGTGCCTACTATACTTCACGTGTGTCATTGATTACGTTTACACGGACAGCGATAATCAAATTATTGACCTTATTACGGAAGCTGGAGTCAGGGCGCCGGGTCAGCCGTGATACTGCGCCCCTGGAGCAGAGAGGGTTAAGGGTCTCGGTCGAGGGCCCGGCAGTGACCGCGCCTTCACCATTGACCCACCACTAACCCTAACCCTAGATAAAAGAAAATGTTTTTTTTCCCCAGATAATTAGAATCGCAGTAGAATTATGATACTTGATTACATCACACTAATATTTCCCCTCTGCTAGTACTCCATCGAATATCCTTTCATTACATTTAGTGCACATCTAAGCCATCGCTCTTAATTAATGACCAAACTAAACCCGAGTTTATTTACAGGCTTCCTTCTGTTTCATGTCTCTTAGCACATTTTAAGTGTACAGTGGAGTCTGAGGAAGTCGCATTGAAAGTTTTCCTTTTAAAACTGGAAATGAACAAGGTTTTCGAATCGCGAAGAATCGAAACCTAACTGTTACGAAGACAAAAAAGACGAGGATGTACCCGAGAGTCCGCACATCTAGGTCACTAGTAAAATGTACGCAAATTTTGGACTTTAACGCCTTTGTACAAAAGGTCACGTTTTTTTGTTTGTTTTTGTTTTTGTGTTTATTTTCTCCCTCTCCTCATTTTTCATTGCCGCATGCTAGCTTAACTGTCATTAAAGCAAAACATGTGACGCACCAAATACAATTTTTATTATTATTATTATTATTTGAACTTTATTGTAAATATTTCAAAAATCCTACTTTTCGCTCGAGTTGTTCTGCTGATAATGTAATTTGTAATGCAGAGAGTAGTAACAAAGAACGCATAATAGGAGTGTTTCCACTTTGCGGTTTAATACCGGCGTATTCTGAGTGAAAAATTCATCAACACGGCTAAGCAGAAGCTCTCGCGTCGCACTCGCCGTCCCCTTTAAAGAGCTCGTTTTGGTATGAAACGAAAACTCCGCCCACGATTTGCCTAGCATTTGCATGTTCTGTGCTGTGCGGCACAACTCCTCGTGGTTCACACAAACGCTTTGATTAAACCACAAGCATCTGTGCACATTCTGACAACACGACCACAGCGCACTTCCTGTTCGAAATGCAACCTTTGTGTTAAATGCTTCTGAACACGCATGGGCCGTTGAGGTCATAAGTTTACAGACGCCTCACAGGAATCTGCAAAGTGTTAATACGTTTAATAAATAAGAGGGATCATAAAAATTGCGTTTGGATTTTTTTTTTTATTTAGTTCTGCCGTGAATTAATTATTGGGTTTTTTTTTTTGTTTTTTTTTAAATAAAATTTTGTAGAACTTATGAACTGTATATACGACCTGTATTCGGAAGTTTATTATTGAAACGGTTAGGCGTACAGTATCGTTAGTAGATCAGTGACTTCTTGCTGTTGAAATCTCTTGTTTTGTGTTTTAGGGAACAGATTCTGGAGATGTTTGATCATGCTTATGGCAGTTACATGGTAAGTAATAGTGGAAATTTTTCCTGTTGTTGTGATTATTTACTTGATACAGGCCTGACTTCTCCTATGTGACCTTTTATTTTAGTTATTGTAGTTTTCACAGCAGTTGCTTGATTAATTTTTCCGGTCCCCCTGCTCCAGAAATACGCCTACCCAGCTGACGAGCTGATGCCACTGAGCTGCAGAGGGAGGGTTCGAGGGCTGGAGCCAAATCGTGGTGACATCGACGACTCTCTGGGAAAGTGGGTTTCACTTCCTGTCATATCAGCTACTACTGATATGAGTAGTCAAACTACTGAATGTTCTTGTGTAGCACCAGAAAGTAGTGAAAGTTTGCACAATCCACTGGTTTCAAAACCAATTACTTACAATGAGTAATGTGGAGAGAATGACGGCATTAAATCTTTTGCCGTAGTCTTTGGGTTCTTTATTTCCATCCACTGTTTAACGAGTTGTACATTTCCCCCACCCCTTTTCCTCCTTTACAGGTTCTCTCTGACTCTGATTGACACCTTAGACACACTAGCGGTGAGTAGTTTTACTCGAACGGAAGCGGCAGAGTCGGAAGAACTTCCCAGCCGTTCTAATTTACCCGCTATAATAGACAGGTTTCACCTAGGGGTTGTATTTATTTGCCGTAAAATACACTTGCATAACATCGCACGACCGCGTAACTGCCGTGATGTTCAAGATGGGGTGTTTACCGTGTGATGAACGCAAAGAGGCTAGTCACGAGAACAACGATTACAAGCCTCTCTACACAAATGCAAATCAGTCAAGCATACATTAAGAAAATATAGGCTTTGGGTTTCTCCCTCTAACATTTTTTTTTTTTTTTTTTAGGTCTTTCCAGTTTAAGTAATTGTGTGTGTGTGTGTGTGTGTGTGTGTGTGTGTGTGTGTGTGTGTTTTGTTGAACAGCTGTTGAACAGGATGGATGAATTTGAAGAGGCTGTGAAGAAGACGGTCACAGACGTCCGACTGGACAACGACGTGGTAGTGTCCGTTTTCGAGACCAACATCCGCGTGCTGGGGTACGAGTCACTGTTAATCAGAGTAGGAGTGTTTCTGGGGTACGTGGTGTTTCTGCGTGCCTGACGTCGACCTTCTTGTGCTGTTCTCGTAGAGGACTGTTGGGGGCGCACGTGATGGCTGACCTGCTAAAGCAGCGGGGAGAGAGGATGCAGTGGTACAGAGATGAGCTGCTGCACATGGCCAAAGACCTCGGCTACCGCTTACTACCTGCCTTTAACACCACCAGTGGCCTTCCGTATCCAAGGGTGATTAGCTGATTATAGTCCCTTTAAATGATTTGTGGAACTGTGACATAAGAATTGGTCCAAGTGTGTGGGTTTTATTTATTTATTTATTTGCTTGGAGCGTGTGTAAAACATCTGGGATTCTTAAAAAGTGTTCCTTTTGTGTGGAATGACATTTTAACGCGATATCCAGCGCCCTCTGGAACCTATTGGAGCGGCAAGGCCAGTTTCGGTGTTTGGGTTATACACTAAAGACATTTGGGTTTGAGATCGGAAGACGGATATGTGACGAGAGTTAGGGATTTCAGCTCTTATTTCCTGATATTTACATCTAGATGTGTTCAACAACATAGAACCTTTCGTATCAGATCACCCGATTTTTAGGCGAGCAAAAATGTAGGAACGGATCAGTCTTGAAAGTAAATAACACTTAATATTTGCTTGCATATCCCCTGCTTGCAATAACTGCATCAAAGTCTTTGAAACGCTGACGTCACTGAATTGTTGGTTTCTTCTTTTCTGATGCTTTTCCAGGCTTTTACCGCAGCCTCTTTCAGTTGTTGTTTGTTTCGGGGGGGTATTCTATTCAGGACGTGAAATGCACATGGAGTTGTGTTGGGTGCTGGTGATGTCGCTGCCTGTCGGTTTGTGGTTTTGTCTTTACGGCTCTCGCAGTGTTTGTCATCAGTTGTTGTTTTACCTTGGCCGATGCTTTCGGTGTCTGTTGCTCAATACACCAGGGTTTTTTTTTTTTTATTATTATTTATTTCTTTTTCTGGACATTGTTGTATTGCCTATGCTCCAACGTTTGTGCAGTGCCTCAACGACTTCCTTTTCTCCCACAGACAGCTCTCTGATCTTCATGTTGGCTTATCTCTTTTTAACAACAAACGCCGTATTCACAGGTTAAACCGAAGGCTGAAACCAGTAGTAGATGTTCAGAGCTATTTATTGTTTAAACAAATCAATCTAACAGGACACACCTGGGTAACAAGAAACACCTGTCGGTCACAAGTATTTTTGCTCGCCTACAAATTGGGTGGTCCGATACAAAATGCTCACTTAACACCTCTACATATAAATACCAGGATATAAAAGCTGACATAGTTTTAAACTCTCTCCTCATCTCATCTTTTGATCTCAAACCCAAATGTCTTCAGTCAACAAGTAAAAACCAATGAGTTGGCCTTGCGGTTAAAATAGTTTCTGAGAGGGGACCGTAGCTGTAATATTAATATCTATTCTTGAATGTGTCCATCCAGGTGAACTTGCGCTATGGGGTTCTGAACCCTCTGTCCCGCACAGGCACAGAGACGGACACCTGCACCGCCTGTGCCGGGACCATGATCTTAGAGTTCGCCGCGCT
The DNA here is from genome assembly GCF_001660625.3 of Ictalurus punctatus. NCBI lineage: Eukaryota > Metazoa > Chordata > Actinopteri > Siluriformes > Ictaluridae > Ictalurus > Ictalurus punctatus. Next base: position 3,250,111 of record NC_030433.2, on the reverse strand, counting down.
AAGCCGACTCTCGGGGGAATCCGTCTTTGAGGTGCTGAGCTCAGGCATTGTCTCTCAGATCACTATAGGCTTATTGTGATATTAAGTTCATGCAAACCAGCTTCACAAGACAAAGGGTGTTTTTGTTTTTGTTTTTTAACATCTCTGTTTTGACCTAGTGACGTCTGAAACTTCTCTGTCCTCGTCAGGAACATGCACGGAAAGCTCTGGATGTCCTCTGGGAGAAGAGGCAAAGAGGGAGTGACCTTGTGGGCACGGTTATCAACATCCATAATGGAGACTGGGTCCGCCGCGGTGAGACTAAACGTTTGACTAGGTTTATTATAGACCGTCGTATGCAAAAGCTTGAGCACTCCTTGACAAATTGACACCATTTTCTTGAAAAGAAGTAAACGCCCCCTCTGTAGGGAACAATTCCTAAACATGATCCACAATTTAAAAACATACCAGTTATTACATCAACAAATCAGTGGCGCCCAGGACAAAGCAGGTTTTATGTCCGGACTATTAGCGTTTTATTCGTAGTCGCCCGGCGAACTTCCTGTTGATATTTGCGATACAAAGTTTTTACTTGGTATGCGTGTTTAAAAGCAAGGCACTTCAGGACCATCCATCGCACCTCACCTATAGTATGCCAGTCCCACCCGAATCCCACCCCCTTTTGCGATCCACACATCACCCAAGGCTCGTTCCAGCTGACTCTAGAGTTTCTTTTTATTTATTTATTTATTTACACTAATTAGTGTGCACAGATGACAGCCGGGAATAAAACTGCTGAAACTGAGCAAAATATAATGGAACAAAAATAACTCTTCTGCAGTGAAGCATACCAAGAGAAAACGAAGACGCTAGTATAATTCGATTAATCTTTGTAAAAAGACTTTATTCCCTAGGAATTCTTATTCTTTTCTCTTAATCTGCCTCAATATGCTAGCTAACTTCAGTTGTGCCCAAAAGTTTGCATACCCCTTGCAGAATCTGCTAAATCTTAATTGCAGATAATTGCAGATTCTGCAAGGGGTACGCAAACTTTTAGGCACAACTGTATCTTGCTATATGTGATTAGATTACTTTACCACTTTAAAGCCTAGTCACGTAGGGATGTTTAGGCAACCAACAGAAGGAACTGGGCAGCACACCGACGCTTCCACTTGCTCAGTGGGCTAGATAATAGATATATCGTTTGTTTAACCGAGCTCGAGCACCCTGCTAGTCAGTCCTTTATCCATTTGCCTCCTCAATTGTATAATTCGTAGGTCATCTTTGTACAGAATACGTGAGCGCGAGTGTTTGAGAATTTCTACGCTCTCATTTAAATGAATTGACACTTCTTTTTTTTTTTTTTTTTTTTTCTCTTTTCTTTTCCCCTCACTGTTTTCTCTATGTAGATAGTGGTGTCGGAGCTGGAATAGACTCTTACTATGAATACTTGATGAAGGCGTATATTCTGCTGGGAGACAATGTATACCTCGAGAGGTTCAACACTGTAGGAATGACACTGTCACACTTCTGTTTAGACGGTGGTATTTTTAAGCACGTGTCATTTGAGTGACGCCGTTTGTGTGTGTGTGTGTGTGTGTGTGTGTGTGTGTGTGTGTGATAGCACTACAGTGCCATAATGAAGTACATCAGCCAGCCGCCTCTGCTGCTCAGCGTGCACATGCACAACCCCACGGTGAACGTGCGCAGCTGGATGGACTCCCTGCTGGCCTTCTTCCCTGGACTGCAGGTCGGCAGGTTCACTTTGAGATCCATGAACAAATGTTTTTTTTTTTTTGGGGGGGGGGTTTGCACTGGTATTTAAGAGTATTTGTCATTTTCTTTATTTTGCACACAGGTTCTAAGGGGAGATCTGAAGCCTGCTATAGAGACCCATGAGATGCTCTATCAAGTCACCAAACAGCACAAGTTTCTTCCTGAGGTATCTCGGTGCCAGTTCATTTAGCAGACTTCATTTGCACATACTGCACACGTTACCTCCCGAGCTACTGTGCGTTATCTCGCAGCAGATAAAATGTCACCGCTCTTCTTTTACAGGCTTTCACCACCGAGTTCAGGGTCCACTGGGGTCAACACCCTCTGCGGCCAGAGTTTGCCGAGAGCACTTACTTTCTGTACAAGGTAAAGGCATGTGCGGTTTCGAATACAAATCGGTACATGTACACTCGCACTAAGCAGTGGATCTGCAAAGACGCCTGGAATTTAACCCCCGAAAAAAATTGAGCACATTTATGCTGTTCCGCTATCTTTTTGTCTTTGTTACTCGAACTGTGACCAAATGGAGAAAAGCGCTCGTCTTCGAGGGTAGCGCAACATGCAGTTTAAAACCATAAAATATATTAAACATTTACCAGAAAGTGACTTCACGGCTGACTTATTCGCAGGCTGTAAGTCACGAGTTACTGCACGGACTACAAGATACTCGATTAGCTGTGCGGCTGTCTTCCTACCACTAAACTAACAGCGTCACTTCTTGAACTCATGATCCTGAAAGACATCTAATTCTTGACTGATGTATATTCGTTATTTTATACATGGAGCATCACAGTGTCACTTTTTTTTTTTAATCCTCACTCTCAGGCCACAGGTGACCCGTATTACCTGAAAGTGGGCCAGTCTATAGTCGAGAAGCTGAACACTCACGCGCGGGTCCCTTGCGGCTTTGCTGCTGTGCAGGACGTAAGGACCGGGACACATGAGGACAGGTGAGGAGAGACACTCATGGAGGAACGTAATAACAATGTCACCCGGCGTCACGTTTGTAACTAGCACAGTTGCGTGTTATGTTTATTTCAAACCGATTAAGCCTTGTTTGCTAGCCTTTCAGTTAAACATGCAATATAAAGCAGGAAGTACGCGTCACTTTTTACACGTACGCTAGGAACAGCGTACAGTACGCGTGACGCAAATTTCGTCATCAGCAGAGTATGCGCGTACTGTACATGCGCCGCCCGATTTTTATTTTATTTATTTGTACTTTGAAAGTGCAGGTCGCACATGCGTATTTAAGTCTTTTGCACTATTTGGTTGTTCCACAAGGTGGCAACAGTGAGCCAGGGCCATTGATTCTCAAGGTAGTTGAAGACTAAACAGAAGAGATGGAAACGAGTGCAGGTTTGAAAGTACCCGCATTAGTATAATTCTAGCCTTGGAGTATAAGGATTTGTATGCGGGTGCTAATCGTGGCGAGAGATTGCCCAAGCATTGTTCTTCGTGCTGTTGTGATTCTTCTTCGTTGTCGTCTTTCACACCAAAACACCTGCTTTACTGCTCTGTACTGACTCTTGTAGGCCAGGAGGGGTAGTGCAAGTTGTCGTAATGTGCATGCGTCGACCACCTGTATACGCGTACACGTCAAATGAAGTATACATCGAAAGGCTATGCGTACGACTGTTAAAATAAATAAATAAATAAAAACGAAGTATACTGGAGGCTTAATTTAACCATGCTCAATCTTTAATGTGCATATTACATTGGTAGGGTTGATGCGCAGCGTGAATCCGCTTGACTTTGTGAAACTGCTTTGCATTTCCAGGATGGATTCCTTCTTCCTGGCTGAGATGTTTAAATACCTCTATTTGCTCTTCTCGGAGAAGAGCCATTTACCTTTTGAGATCGATGACTATATCTTCACCACTGAGGCCCATCTGCTCCCAGTCTCTCTGTCTAACGCACAGACTCCCTGTAAAGGCAACAGCACGGTAAACTTGACATTTAGATGCGATCGTGATTTCTTTGTTATCCACCTTACCCGTCAGAAGTTTGGAGACGCTCAACCGGAATGTTTCTCATGACCTTAAAGTACCTTTTGATCTGAAGGTGTATGATAAAATGTTTGAAATCAATTATAAAAATAAAGGGTGAGTGTGTCTAAACTTTTGAGCGGTAGTGTGTATATGTTTGATTTCTAATATTATGTCTTCTCATTTTATTTCATGCCGAGTTGTGCTCAGCTATTTTATGAAACATGCCGTGTCCGAGTACGCGATGTAGGCGTGCATTTTACATGATGCTAAACCGAGAGCTATAAGCGTTCTGTACTGGTGGTACTTAATCGTGTATGTTGTAGTTGCGTGATGTTAATGTTTGTGTTTTCAGCGCCTTTACACTGCTCCTGAGGAGGACATGTTTACATTTGCTTGCCCCAGTGCTCAGACCCTGTTCCCTAATAACCCCTCCTTCGCGAAGACCATCAGGGACCGTTACAAATACCTCACTGGGGTTGGCAGGCCACCCCATACTTCTTCTGTCAGGTAAGTCCATTCATCCTTGAAATGCAACTCTTAAATGCAAGCCCAAACAGGATTATACCACAACATACGCCGGCTTATTTTATATCGTGGATTCTCGTTACGTCTCGTGGCTTAGTGGTTCGCACGTTCGCCTCGCACCTCCAGGGTTTAGGGGTTCGGTTCCCGGAGTTTGTGCGTTCTCCCCGTGCTTCGGGGGTTTCCTTCGGGTACTCCGGTTTCCTCCCCCGTCCAAAGATATGCTCAGTAGGGTGACATTTACGCAATGTGCGATCGTGCACTGCGACGTGTTGGCACCCCGTCCAGGGTGTCCCCCGCGTCGTACCCCGAGTTCCCTGGGATAGGCTCCAGGCTCCCCCGCAACCCTGTGTAGAATAAGCGGTACAGAAAATGGATGGATGTTACCTCAAGGATTCTTGATCCAGCATGATATTTGAATCTTTAGGCTTAGTGCAGATGAGAAGTGCAAGCGTCGACCGGCTCAAGTGTGAGAAGTGTCCTTTAACCCCCCCCCATCTTCTCCTGCATGCTCAGGGGGATCGAACTCCCTCTTCATGACACTGGAATCGAGCCGGTCGAGTTCCTGAGAAGCATGGGCATCTCTCTTACCCCTCTTGCAGAAATGGCAGCGGCCAGCGGCGGCATGGTGACCCACGTAGGTTCCCCTTCCTTTTTTTGACTTCATTCACTTTCCTCTGTGAACACCTTTTTTTATTTATTATTATTATTATTATTATTATTATTATTATTATTATTATTATTTTAACACCCATTCATGCATGCATTCTCACTGTGGTGTGAAGGACACCCAGAAAGGTGTGTTTAGAGTGAGGCTGGTAGCTGAGGTCAGCCATGAAGAAGAGGAGGTGGTGCCACTTATCGTGCAGCTCATCTCCCCTCCGTTTTTGGGGAGAACAGTCCTGACAGCGGGGCCAGCGAAATTTGGAATGGACCTCACCAAGCAGGAGCATGGGGTGAGCGAAATCAGGAGGGTGGTATAGAGTTCAGCCTGATTGTTTGCATGTATTTTTGGATGCATTTTTAATTTCTCTCTCTCTCTCTCTCTCTCTCTCTCTCTCTCTCTCTCACACACTTAGGTCAAGGGTAGTATAGTAAAGAGCATTCCATACACAGCGTGTGGACACATAGAGAATGCATTGGAGCTGCAGGGCCACGTAGCCGTCGCTCTGAGAGGAGACTGCATGTTTGCCGCTAAAGCTCGACGATTACAGCAGGCGGGGGCCATCGGAGTCATCTTTATAGGTGAGCTCGGCTACTCGTAATATTAAACGGTTACGGGAAATCCCTGCGTTCTCAGAACTTGTTTCACATGTATTGCTTGCTACTTCATGGTGGGGTTTTTTTTCCTCATATATATATTTTTTTTTTTACTCATCAGGCAAATCACATGTCCCTGTCATTTTGAAGATCATTATAGATATTTGAATATTTTTATAAGTTAATCTGTAATAAAGGGATTATTTTTTTAAAAAAAAACATTTTATGTATTTAGTATGGTATTATAAAGTATAATCAAACATTTTCAACGGCAATCCTCTCGCTCTGTTTCCAGTAATATAGAGGAATAAAAACGGCACATTCCAGCAAAATACAGGTGCATCTCAAAAAATTAGAATATCGTGGAAAAGTTCCTCTCGCCACCGTAATTTAATTTAAAAAATGGAACACATAAAGTGAAATATTTCAAGCCTGTTTGTTTGTTTGTTTGTTTGTTTGTTTGTTTGTTTTAATCTCGATGATTACGGCTTACAGCTCATGGAAATCAAAAATCTCAATCTCAAAATATTACAATTAAGAATTAATTTACAAAAAAAGGCTTGAAATATTTCAGTTTATGTGAAATGAATCTAGAATATATGAAAGTTCCATGTTTTTAATTCAATTCCAGAGTAGAAAAAAAAACACAATCTTTTCCGCTATTTATTTGTTTATTTATTTATTTATTTCGATGCACCTGTGTGAACTTTGTGTATTACTAGACGGACCTTCTTTCTCAAGGCCTCTAGTGGAGAACAAATCATAAGCCTCTGTAACATGTGTTTTAATACGTGGGGGACAAGGGATCTCTTTCTTCATGGTGATGGAGTTTATAATGCTGTTTAGGTGCATACAAGTGTGTTGCTTTTATAGGGCATTAATGTAATCATACAACAGTGCTCAACAACCCAGCATAACATTGCTACACAGAACCATTATGTACAGTGTTTTCGCATCAGAAATGGACTTTCTGCAGTATGGATTCTGACCTTGGTGCTCTTTGCCCTGGCCTCTATCGATCTGCTGACTGCGTCTTTCTGACATCCTGTGAATGAAGGGCGTAATATATCTAGTATTTAAACCATCAACCCGAAACTCTATTAACCATTCCTGTTTTTTATTTATTTATTTATTTCTTCTCTCTGTCTCTCAGATCAGCGAGAGGACAGCAACAGTGCTGAGACCCCTCTGTTCCAGATGGTGGGAGACGGGGAGTCTACAGAGGACATCACGGTGCCGCTGGTCTTCCTGTTCAGCCGAGAAGGGGCCATTCTGACCTCTGCCCTGCAGGAGCACCATAACGTAGACGTCCTTCTTCTGCCTAAGGAGAGACAGCTGGGGAAGGGTATTGAGCATTATGGAATTTCACATTATGTCAAACTGTACTTCAGTTAACAGTCATTTCCAGCTTTAATCCTTTTTAGGCTATACCGATAATGGAGAAGATGAGTAAATCAGTGTAGTAAATGAGCAAAAGTGTTTCTATATAAACGATGTGCTGCGCAGCATGGAAGCTCATGTCCATCAACAGAGCCCTTCTTATAGCTCAATGACCAGCCTCCCTTGCGTCGAGTATGCTATGTACATTACGTTTTTACATTTAGGGCATTTCACAGACGCCCTTATTAACTTGAGTATTATAAACACTCCCATTGTAGGATTAAGCCTTTTTTTTTTTGGTCTTAATGCTACAATTTTTCCGTCCTTCTTTGCACAGAAAAAACCGAGAAACTGAACATCAAGTTCCGGCTGGCCAAAGAGGACGAGCACGAGGAGACGGCGGGAGAGAGAAATACCTTCCGGCTGGTGCTGGAAAGAAAGACGGAGCCTGCGGTAGAAGCTGAGCAAGACACTGTGCCGGAAGAGGCAGAGTCCCAATCCCAGTGTACGGTGTTCTCTGCAGGGGAAAACCAGGAGCCCTGCAGTCCAGAGAAGAAACATCTCGAGAGCGGCCCATGATGCTGGAATCAGATTAGTACCTCGGCGTTTTCGTCCGTGTCCGTGTCCTGGTCGCCGCTAGACTGTCGGCCGATCCAGGATCGGAGAATACAGCAAGACCTGGTCCTGACCGATCGAGCTTGGTATACACCCAGTCTCGCATGGACTGGACAGGGTTTCTCCTCCCTTATATTGAAGAATGGGGTCAATTTTGTGTCATTTCTAGTTATTTGGACAATGTACGGTATAGAGCGAGTGGGAGAGGTATACAAAGCTGTATTCTTACTTCCTTCTTATTTACTGCCATGGCATTCATGTACTGTAGTGGTTGGGATTGATTCATCTGAGTGATTAACAGGTGAAAAAACTCATGGTTAAGAGGTGGGTAGTGAGCTACAGTAGGACACACTCAGGCCATAACACTTTGTTTGTTTTTTTTTGTTTGTTTTTGTTTTTTCTCCATTAGCATTTATTCATTTTTGTCATTAAGGATCCATGAAACAGCGAAGGGTTTGTTTGGCGTTCTGTTTAATCGTTTACTTATTTTAATGAGGATGCTTGAAATCCACGCCATGACTCCGGCCACCCGTGACCAAACCAGAAATATCAGAGTTGATCTGTACTTGCCAGCACGCTGAGCTTTTTTTTTTTTTTTTTTTTAAAGTTGAACCACATTTTATTTTTCCATACTGAAATCAGGGAAACTAAAGTGCTAAGCCTTGAACGTTTGTACGTCCGTACGCAGGCGTAACGTCCATACGATGTGCGTATCTGTGAAGAAAGACTGCGCTATGGACGGCCCTTGTGCCAGCACTCTGTGTCCATCGTTCGTATACCGCAGACGCGTCCGTTCCTCTCTCACGGAACGAACGTCGACGGGAGTTTTTGATGTTCAGGTAGCCGATGATGGTTCTCAGATTTGTTTTTCGAATTTTACTTGATCCTTTTCCAGCATTCCCGGGTTTCCTTCTCTCCACTTCCGTTATATGTCCTCACATTAAACACTAAATTGACTATTACGTTGTTAAGACCTAGATCGGGGGTATACAACGAAATTTAAGATGCAGTTGCATAAAATACTTTACCCGAAAAGGTCCAGATAAGCGCCTAACGCGGCCGGACGGTGACGAGTTAGCTTTTAATTCTTTAGTTTATCGCTATAAGTAAGACTATTTAAAGTGGATACGTTTTGTTCAGCGCTTTGCGGTCTCACTTTTATCTAGCGTCATGGACTCTGAACAGATGAATCAAATCTGTTTTGAATCTGATGCTTGGTCTTTAACGTTGTTTGTTGTTGCCTTTTTTTTATTTTATTTTCTTTTTTTAACGAGCATGTTGTCAGTTCATTAATCTGACCAGAGAAAATCTGTGAAGCCGCTCTGTTTTCAGAGAACCCTGTAGCTAGTCTCTGGTCTGATGAGCTGCCTTCAGCTAAATAATTGGCATAAATGCGTATAAGTAACATCTAAGGATCTGCTATTGTTTTCATGTTTACGAAATTAGAGTCACTGAGCTATAGCCGTCTCCCCTCCTCCCCCCTTAAGTTTATCAGTTCTGCTTCAAATATTTATTTCAGGCCACCGAAACGCAACGTCGGGTCCAAGTCCAGATCACCTTCGGCCAGTCGATGACCCCTGGTCTAGAGGACGAGCGTAGGACAGGAGTAGATCAGGCATCCAGCAGCTATTCTAATTACACAGAGAATGCTCCTGCATTGCCATCAGCTGTGTACACACGCCTGTGTGACGCTGAAAGCAAGGTACGATCATGAAGTTTCCTGCCTTCCTGAGAATACCATACTAGCCAAAATTGGATCGGTGCATCATGTTATTTCTTAACGCTCACATTCGCACGTACGGGTGCGATTGGATTGCTGCAGCCGTTCTCAAGAGGATGTCCTGCATTTCTATAAAGGGCTCGACGAAGATTATTTTACTACTCCAAGCTGACGCATAACCTATAAATGAGATATTTATTCCTTAATATATTTTATATATCATGGCATTGTTTATTGTTCTTGGGGAATGTTGGTTTTAAAGGCAAGCTGAGCTGCCTTCCAGCTGATGTAAGTGCCAGTGTGATGAGAGACCTGTTTTTTTTTTTTTTCTCCCTTCCCTTCCCCTTTCTCAGGTCTGTTATTATTAGTGTATTTTCTACTTGTTGAATGAAATCAAGTTCAGTTTGTAAACGGGTGGAGAAGAGAAAAGGATTCGATTTAAAAAGAACAATAAAATGAATTTAAAAAAAAGTGATTTTATGAATCACTTAACACCGTGACTCATTGCGATGTTCCGTCTTTTAGCGCTGAGTGATTATTCATACCGCAGAACAGCCGCTAAGCTTGTCCCTTAGGTAAATTAGTCACTCCAGTCTAAAATCAGTTAGCGTTCTAAAGATAGCAGAGACCCGCCGGGCGGCGCTGTATGAATACTAACAACTATACACGGTTAAGGTTTGTCTGTTCTATCAAACTGCGATGATACCTGTGATTTGTAATTACAATAATAACATGGCGAAAGAGTTTCGTCCTCCCTGAAACTTAAGGATGTGATTCAAGAAGGACAAGAACAAGGAGGGTGAGGTTATAGAAGATGACACCCTGACGCTGAAGTGAGAGAAAATGGTGCATGGTGTCAAGAACTTTAAGATGCATGAAAGATGTGCTTTTAAGTTCGATCTCACTTAACCGCTGTACTTGAAAGTCATGAAATTTTATTTGAGATATTCTTATCAAAATAACTGAGGTGTTTATAACCAATGCATAACTTTATCGCCTATATTTTTCATATAGCATAATGTACATTATACACTCCGTGGTCACTGCATATGTATTTAGGTTACATTATTTTGCATCATCTATAGTACACAAGCAGCTGAAAGCAATCAAATTGTGACCATTTGTGAAGTGTAGCAGGAAAAAGTACAGAAGTGGTATTGCGGCATCATCCTATGGTGATGTCCACATTCCATCATGGTGAAAAAGTTAACATGGTGATCACGCCTTGCAAAGTGCGTAGGGAGGCCATTGTAGGGGAATTTACAGTTAAAGACCAAGATGGGACCAGATAGGATCACTGAAGACCAGAACAGTTTACTGAAGAATAGTTTGCAGGTTCTTCAGCAGAAAGTCGTTCAAGAAGGTGTTCGTAGATGCTCTGCGAACACACTCATTACATCACCAATTATACTTTCACACGATCACTAAACTAGTCATTATGTCCTGTTAAATGATCCTGATTGGTTAAGGCATAGATAAATTTAGAAAATTTACACATCTGGCTGTGCGTCAGAAGAATGTCTCCATCGATTATCTGGACGTCAGTCATATTCTGGTTTTGGCACACTGTGAACTACTGACGTCATCGAGCTGAGTTTTTAGGCTTCGAGTCGTCTCGTCAGACGATCGGTTCCGCTCCGAACATCCTGTGACAACAGAGTGCACACACACACACACACAAAACCACAACACTCCTCAAGGCTGGATCTGGTCGAGTTATAGCTCTGACCAGGAAGCTTTCCCTAAACATACTGATTAGATATACTTCCTCTCAGTAAGAAGTTCAGACAATATTCCTCATTATTCTGTAGTGATTGAAGATGAAAAGCAAAGTAAATTCTTTAACTAAGAATAGTAAATCTCATAAGCTTGAAGAAGCCATTCAGATCATTTAATATAATAATATAATCATATATATGATTATATTATGTGTGTGTGTGTGTGTGTGTGTGTGATAATGAGTCTTTATTTATCACATATACATATGCACAGTGAAACTGCATATGAAATTGTATTCTTCACATACCCCAGCATGTCAGGAAGTTGGGGTCAGAGAGCAGGGTAAGCCATGATACAGTGCCCCATGGAGCACAAAGGGTTAAGAGCCTTCCTTAAACGTTAAGCCACCACTTTGCATCCCTAAGACATTCTGTTATGTATTTTAATATACATTTTAGTATGGTAGTATGCCGTTTACATTTTTAGTGTTCTCACCACTTTTATCGACATAGCCATTAAATATAGCCTATTTTCTGATGACACTATTGATCGTTTAGTCCGAGTCTACTCTCACACCAAGAAGTTTGCATATCCTTTGCACATCCGTTCTTAGGTCGTTCTTAAAGTCCCCGTGAAGTGCCTCGAAACGCGCTACACGAGTTATTCGACGTGTTGAAATAATTTCCACTGAAACGGGAAGTCAGGACGCGTGTTCGAACAGCCAAAGACACATTCACGCCCGCTGATACGACTTCTCTCGCTCAAAAACGGCAACTTCGGCAAGGTGATTTTTATAACGTCGGGGACGGAACACTTCAGATCCTAGAGAGCGTTTGATTGGACAGGACAATCTGATGAGACGCTGAAGTACAGAATGACGTCATCGAAACGGTCGATCCGTACCGGTGATGGAGTAGAAAGAGACTGTAAATTTTGAATGAATACATCTATCTAAATGCGAATTTTGTCGTTTCAGTGCACACTAGCTTACAGATAACCTTACAGCTATCATACTCATACTAAAAGCCATAAAAACTTCCATTTTGATTTCATGCGAACTTCAACAGCAACCTGCACCTTGCATTAGCATCATTTCCCCACCCATCTCACCTGAGGACACGCCCACTCCAGCGTCACTGCGTCATCGCCTTACGTATCCCGCCTCCTAAAACCTCACATACTAGTTTTTACAAATGTTTGGTTTTCTACGGAGAATTTAACTCTCGCCATGCTCAGTGTAATTCCAAGGCTTATGTATCGAAGTGATAGGGGTTTGAAACGCAATACTGTCCAAACTTTTGGAAATGCTATACTTTTTAGCATTCGAGCTGGTATGATTTGAATGAACGGCTATAGTACGTAAGCTGAGTACTATTTAGTACGCTAGTATGCAGAGTGGGATCTCCCCGCCCGTTAATAAACATTAGCCCCGCCCACCAGGTCCCTGCTATCTTTAGAACGGCTAACAGCGATTTAGACTGGCTCAGAGTGACGGGTTTAACACCGTTACCGTTTCATACCAGGAGCTTTCTCCGTCTGTGTCACGCTGAAGTGCGGTTCAACTTGAGGAGGATAGCGCAATGACACCTCTCGGCTCTTTTCTGCTTCCTTTAACGTGAGAAGTGGGACTCGAGGATGCTGCTCCTTCTCTCCAACCGGACGGAGCGGCTTTATGCCGTGCTGCTGCTCGGCGTCGTTGTCGCCGCTGTTCGCGCTAGTATGCCCGGTAAGCTCACTGTGCTTTCCCCTCACCCACATATGGGATGTTTTGGACGAGTTTACTTCAAATAATTTTTTCCCCCTTTTCACAATAATATTGCTTGTTTGGAGCTGAAAAAAATGTGAAGAAATAATTTGGTTAAAATGAACAACTCATGCAACTGTTTACTTCTTTCAGGAGAAAGGTTTTCAGGAGAAAGTAGCTAGTCCACGCTCTAAGTTGCTAGAAGTCTCCAGATGACGTCATAAATGAATTTAGTCATGGCCCTACAAACTTTCTGTGTTTACAAAGTGAATGTTTGGGAATTTAAAAAACAAAACAAAACAAAAAAAAAAAACCAAAAAAACAAACACAGATGGTGTTATTTAATTTTCTTTATACCGCAAGCGCTGTTGAATGCTCGAATCTGATTGGTCAGAAGGTGTGTGTTGTTATATACCGGAGCTTTCCAGACAGTAGTTTCGGCTGTAACGCAAACGGTTTATATTCATGTGCTCGTTCCAGTACGTTCTTGTTTCTATAGTAACGGCTTATACAGTGGAACGTTCCACATAATCTGACTAATTGTAAACAGCGCTTTTTTTTATTATTATTTTTAAAAATATATATATATAAATACGTCGTTATTTAACAAAGTCATTCTTACAATGGTTGAAGTGGTGACATCTTTATGTTAAAGAACATCTATTAGGGTTTTTCAAATATTATCTTTCGTGTAGTGTGTGTGTGTGTGTTAGAGCTGTTTCAAAAATCACGGCAAACGTAGTCGTCGACTCCCAAAAGAAGGAACCGATTCTGATCAGCGGAAACGAGTCGTTAGTGATTCCAGACTTATTTCCTGTACTAACCGACGTATGTTTGTAACAGTTATGGTAGTGGGCGTTTCCTTTTTCGACACACGCTGTAGACCAATCACAACAGACTAGGACATCTGACCAATCAGTGCAGAGTATGTGCTCTGAAAGGAGGAGTTTAGAGCGGATCATTTAACGAGTCGTTTGTGACACTGGAGGGGAAAAAAAAAATAATGCTGCAGTTTAAATTATGAGCACGTTAAAGTGTTTTTTGACCTTGCATGCATTTAAATCTATTGGATGAGACCTTTTTAAAAGGAAATTAGCCACGTTTCAAAAAGCGTAATAGGTGCTCTTTTAAAAGGCGTCGATTTGACCTTTTATGGAAGGAGTCTTGGTTGTAAGCGCTTTCCAGTTTCTCAGTAAAAAAAGACCGGCTGCGTGTTTAGAGCGAGAGAGAGCGCGATCCATCCGAGCGAGAGATTGACGTCACGTGATGCGTCCTCGGCGCGATACCGCGCTTATTTAGAAAAATTGAACGCTCCCGATAAAGTGTGAGATGTCGTGTATTAATAAATTAAACAGCGTAATCGTTATCTAAGCGATGTAGTGTAAGCAATCCAGACTGTGCCTTGAACAAATTGAGTTACATATTTCACGTCTGTTCCTGCAGTACGTTTTGGACTTCATATAATCAGTGACCAGTTGCTCCGGATTAAGAGCCGAGAGATTATCCCGAGCTGCTCTGTATGTCATCGCTTCCTGTTTCGGCTTGGTTTTAAATTACTTTTTTTTTTTTTTTTTTTTTTTTTTAAATGCACCCTCCCTCTTAATCTTCAGAAGCTTTACCAGCCGGATTTTTTTCTCTCTCTCTCTCTCTCTCTCTCTCTCTCTCTCTCTCTCTCTCTCTCTCTCTCTCTCGCCTCTGCTCCATCTGTCTACATCTGCATTCCTCGTCTGGTGATCGAGAGCCACCGAATTGTACCGCGATCAGGTTAACCTGAATAAGAAGAAATCCTTTGCGCTTTAGGGCAGACGAAATGTTCCTCCTGTCAGAGCCGATATGCTGTTTATCTTTGTTGAATATTTTTGGAACGTTTAAGGATTCAGAAGCTGCAGTGACATGATACTTTTGTCGAAATGTGAAAGCAGGGTGGACCTTGGCGACGCTTAGTCATAACACACATTCGTTTTTCATGTTATTGAAAATGATATTGGATGCATGAAGGGGGAAAAAAAACCACTCCATTTTTAATTTGGCCCATTCGTATCTAAAATACCACTTTGTCCTACTCTTGGCAGTTTTGAGCCACTTCTGAAGCACTCTTAAATACTCACTTATTTAAGAATCGCCGCGATCACCGTTAAATTCGCCGAGAAACGGCACGAGAGCCCTGATTCGATTGTGTCCTTTGACCTGTTTTCTCAAAGGAAGTCAGCATGACTGCATGTGGAAGTGCTTGACGCCAGCTTTGAGAACTGGCTAAATATGAAGCTCGGCAAAAACGGTTCTAACGAGAGATCTGGAGGATCTCTCATTGCCGCCGCCACCCACGTGAGATGACGTGTGTGAATTCCGGAGTTATGCGATAGATATCTCCGCCAAGGTTGACCGTCGGCGGCGCCGGTGGTGATGGAGAGCTGCAGGGTCATCACCAGGAGGCATGCGACACATCTGAGTGGTGGATACAATGACGTTACTTCATTCTTACGGATGGATTAGACCTGAGCGTAAAGACAGTATGAAGTTCCTGATCAGTCTGAGGTACATTCCTGCATTAAATCCAGTTGAGATCCAGAGAGCATTTGATTGGACGATCCCAAGATTAGCGTGGGACATTGAGGTTCCCTTTGCGCTTAGCACGTTCACCTCGTACCTCCAGGGTTCGAGTCCCACCGCTGTTCTGCATGCGTGGAGTTTGCGTGCTCTCCCGTGCTTTGGGAGTTTCCTCCGGGTTCTCCGGTCTCCTCCCCCAGTCCAAAGACATGCACTGTAGGCTGATTGGCATTTCCAAATTGTCCATAGTGTGTGTGAATGGATGTGATTGTGCCCTGCGATGGTTTGGCACCCCGTCCGGGGTGTCCCCTGATTCATACTCCGTGTGACCCTGTGTCGGATTAAGCGATACAGAAACTAGATGGATGGCTGGGTGGATGGAAGAATATCTCCAAAAGTTAGTTTTTCGCTAGACGCACTACAGTATCGGTGTCTATCAATAAGGGACAGATACAAAAAGCTCTGAAGCAGCGATTTTGATTTCAAGCCCAAAATTGTTTGTTTATTCCTCCAGTTTTTAGGCCTAGGAGTATTGGAGTCGATTTCCTGAATTCTAAGAATTTAACTTTGAGCCGTCTTTTAATTCTACTAGGCTAAATCGTTCAGTTCTGTGTTGTACCAATACACCTCTGGACGGTTTTGATATGAAACTTTGGCATGTCGGTGTCACACGGGCATGTGCTAATCTGTAGAAACCGTGCTTGTTGTTCCGGACTGTAAAGTAAATCCCTACGGATCGTCCCACCACCGTTTTGTTGATCCGTAAGCTTAGTTAATCCTCTCCAGCCCTAAACGGTCCTGGAAGCCCTGACTCACCGGCGAGTTTGTAAGGTGGGATAATGAATAACCTATTTGCTATTTCCATGCAGATGTTAAATGGAAAAAGTTAAGCTGTGAGAGGGGGGGGGGGAGTCAGCGCTTCGTCGTACTGCCGATAAAGCCTGCGGCGTGAGACGAGAACAGGTGTCCCCTGATCCGTCCGTACCTGCTGCCCTGCTGTACTGCCCATGCTTTCTATGTATTGTAGTTAATTTTTTACTTTTTAAAAAAAAAAAATTTTTTTATAAACACTCCCACATGAACACTGAGCTCCATTCCAGCCATGTTCAAACATTTAAACGATGCACATCAGACCTCTATCCGGGTGTCGCCGCACTGCTGAGTACACACGGCTTTATAAGTTCACTGCACGCTGTTCTGTTGATCTTTTCTGGAGGAACACCCCTAAGGTAAACCCGATGTCAGACCGGACCGTCTGAGACGAGCTGAGACATATGGTAGGCTCCTGGATCGTCGTCATCCGAGTCTCTTTCGACGTAGTAACGAAGCGGCGCCATTTTTGCGCTTGTTAAGATGAATCTAATTCTTTCTTGTCTTTTCGTTTATCGTAGGACCTTGCTATGAGTTTGGGTGAAATGTTGAAAGGTCAAATGTTTTTAATGAAGCAGAATATAAATATTCAAACGATCTTGCAAAAGGCTCGCCGTATATCGGTTACTTGTAGACACGTTTGGAGGCTCTGAATAAGTCATTAACGTTCTTGGCACGGACAGTGCCGTTTATTTGAAGTTGCATTGTTTTTACGTGGCGGGGAAACGATCCGGTTACCGATCGTTTCCTCGTTTTATTTGCTTCTTTATTTATTTTACAAACCGTATTGACGCACAACGGTATTGTGCCATGTTCACACTCCCATGCACGTTCGACGGGGTTGTAGGTTCTAGGGTTTTATAACCGCATCATGTCCTACCTCAAGCAGAAAGGTGTTTTGTTTATAATCAAGCATGACAACAAAAAATGCGACAATAACAACAAAAAATTGTGAATTTGTGACTCTGACAGCCATGGATGATGGGGTGGAGAATTACAAAACCGAACCCAGTGGCTCTCAGGTGGTGCAATAGAATTGTTCGCCCTAAAATCGGGAGATTAAAAGCTGAAATCTCAATGACGCCAGAGCCGTCTGTAGCCGGGACCCAAGGAAGCAAAACGGCTCGTCCTTATGTATTCAGAAGAGAGCAGATCGGACTGTTCTCAAGGGTGTCGCGCTGCCCCGTGACATCGCAGGGGCAGCGCAAATGAAAAGATGTGGCTTGCTGGCTTCACATGTCTTGGAGGAAACGCGTGTTAGTCTTTATCCTCCCTGGGTGGTAGCTGCCGTGTGATCGGGGAGAGCTGGGTGGGAATTGGCAGGCGACCAAATCGGGGACAAAAACCGTATCACGATGACGTGACCTGGTCAGAGCACGTACGGTCAGTTCTGTCTCTCTCTGGGGTCTGACTGAGGGAGAAAGAAGCACATAAATAGCCTGATGTAAAGCATATACAGGTGTAGACGATCACTCATTACCCGCTCTGTCTCCACAACTCGCCCTCCACTTCACAGCCAGTACTTGCCACCGTAAACTACACCTAGTGGTGTGGCAGTAAGTATGTTGACCGACGGTAGATGTTTAAAGCAGAGGAGAGTAGTAGCTAGTTCAGTGACAATGCAATCCATAAAAAGTCTCTAAATCCCGAGTCCTTAAAGAAGCAGTTTGATTGACTTGAAAGAGGAGACGCATCATGTGACCATCAGAATCACATCGAATATGATCGGAAAGGGAAACGATGTGCTTATATCTCCAGTCAATAAAACGGTTTCACTGTTTAGAAGTTACTGGATTAAACTTTTCCACCTTTCGATGGAAAAACAAGAGCATGTCACCATGGTCTTCCATCTACCGATTAATCATTTATACTGTATGGCCAATAGTTTGTGGACACCTTGTGGATTTTTGATTTAGTACCCCGTTTGCTGTAATAAACAACCCCCACTCTTCTGGGAAGACTTTCCGCTAGATTTTGGAGCGTGTGTTTGGGGATTTGGCCCTTCGGCTACAAGAGCACAGTCGACATTCCAGTTCATCCCAAAAGTGTTCAGTGGGGTTGAGCTCACGCTTCTGTCGTCACTGTTGAGCCCCCTCGAGTTCTTCCACTCCAACCGTGGCAAACCATATCCCAGGGGCATTGTCATGCTGGAACATGTTCGGGGCCCCTTGGTTCCATTGAAGGTAAATTGTAATGTTCCAGCATACAAAGACATCCTATACGGTTGTGCGCTTCCAACTTCATGGAAACAGAGTGGGGAAGAACTTGGTGTGATGGTCAGGTGTCCACAAACTTGTGGCTATATAGTTGTATCTGTAGTTGAGGTTTTAGAAACACAACAATGTGGGGGGAGGGGGGGTGTTGCATGAGAAACACAGCACTTAGGATTTCCCAGAAGGAACGAAGTAGTCAAAGGTTTCTGGCACACGGAGAAAAGGAGTGGGTGAACCAAGCCTGTGTGATCTAAAACTGGTTCCCTTTGTTTACACACACGGGCTGTTTTTTAAGCAGCAGTAGCAAAGAGATAAGATGCTACCGGAGCTGGCCTTGCCCTTTACGTCCTTGTCTTTTTCTTTTTTTTTTTTTTTTTTCTTTTCACATTCTCATACCGTGATAGTTGGTCTGATTTCCTCATCAGAATCAGAAGAAGGACAAAAACCAAAGCATTCAATGCTAAACGTTATTTTGATTGTACACAGGCTATGTGGGTGTTTTTCATTTTCCCGATGTTCTTCGACACCCCCTCGGAAGATTAATTCCCAGAAGATTAATGATTTCTATCTTGGTCATTTATTGATGAATGAATTTTGAGTGAGGGACAAATTGTGCAGAATGAACCGACGAGTCGTTTTGTTTATTAATCAGCACATACACAAACATAACGATAATGCTGTGCGAGAAACATGACATTGAAAAACGCAGTAACACGGTGACCCAGGAATGATAAAACCTCTGTACATTTGTTTGTCTTGAGTAAGTGCCTTATCCTGGTCGGGGTCGCTGTGAATCCGGAGACTATGCCGGGAACACCGGGAACGAGGCAGGAGTGTACGCCCTTGGTGAGGCGCCATACACACACGCATACACATCTCTGGGCAGTGGGAGGAAACCGAAGAACCCAGAGGAAACACATGGGACCACTGGTGGCAGTGGATGTCTTTGGGATAGGGGAGGAAACCGGAGTACCTGGAAGAAACCCTCCAAGTTTCAATTCCCGGAGGCGAGAATCGAACCCCCGACCCCAGAGGCGCGAGTCAAACGGGCTAGCCACTAAGCCACTGCACTGGACAGGAGGACATTACTATGACAGACTGACTAAGAGGAAGAGCGTGTTCGTGTGACGTACAGCCCGCTAGGCTTCCCACCTCCAGCCGGGTGAGCCATGTGCCATCGTGTGCCAGCGTGAAGATGTCAAGTTGTTGGCATACATGCCTCCGGAACCAAGCTGTGCGCCCAAATCCGAAAAGGTTCTTGGCTTTCTTTCGCTGACCTTCGGAGCGATCCGGTCATCACCGATTACCCGCGTGTCCACTGCACTCACAGCATCGCTGCTGCACGACCCCATCTGTCTCTCAGTCACGCGGGCAGCTATAGTTCCTCCTCGGATAATTTAGATCGCAGCACCCCTGCGATAGAGAGAGCAAAAGAGAGACCCGTTTGATGCTTTATGATGCGGTGGCATAACATTAACCGGGTCACTCGGGTCTCATCTTCAAAAGTACCGATAACTCCAACAACATAGGAGTCAAACCCGTTTGAGGTGACAACCCCCCCCCCCCCCCCCCCCCCCCCTCCAATTTAGTAGACCAATTAAAAACATCAACACCTCCTCAAATCGGCATTTATGTGGGTTCATTCTAGTGTTTAAAAAAAAAAAAACGAACGTTTTCCAAATGATTCGGATATAAGATTAGGATCACCGTACTAATACTAGGTAGGATCTGCTTTGCTCTCCGAGCAGCCTCAATACCTCATCGAATGGATTCCACGAGGTGTTGGAACTATTCCTTAAACGATGCCTAATCCGTATTAAGGGGTCCAGTGTGTGTGCCATGAAAACATTCCCCACACCGTTACACCACCACCACCACCAGTCTGTTTACTGTTTACACAAGGCAGGTCGGATCCATGGATTCATGCTGTCGACGCCCATTTCGGACCCCACCAATGGCGATTCATCAGACCAGGTGATGTTTTTTGCGATCTTTAGATGATTTTAACTTTTAATCTTTGCTGGACTATTATTTTGAACTCTAAGCATTTAATGACGTTATTTTATTTTTCTGGTGGTACATCAAACAACAAAAGCTCGGTCCGCACCAACAACAGGGAGCTATCAGTGAAGGGAAACGAAGAAATATTCCGTTTGAACCACCTGTTCCTGTGCCAGTAATCATTAACTAAGCACATTCCAGCACAGACGGGCAAAGATCAAGCTAAAACAGCACTTGTGGAAAATATCTTCTAAACTGGTCTGATTAAGAAATCCGAGTTTGGTGGTACAGTGTTGAAAGGATACCAAGGCCAGGAAATTGTCCCATTGTGAGAGTTTCCTGTCTTTCCTTCCCTACAGGAAGTCCATCAACAGCTATAAGCAACGTGGGCAAGAACTGAAAGATAAGATATATAAATATATAATACCGTCTCCAAAGTTATCAGATGTTCAGACCATCAGTAGTGAATTTGAGCTCCAGTGCTTCCTGTTCGCTCACGTTTGCGTCTCATCAACCTGCCGAGAAACTTCTTCTTTTACCACCGAGGTTAAAATCAGGACGATTCACCGCACAACCTGGTCAAAAGGTTAAAATGAGCAATTTGCCATCGACATGTATATGCGCACTGGTCCTTATGAGATTTCTGACGAGGAAATCGGTCATACTGTTGCACGATAATTACGTGGTGGGGGAAAAAGCACCAGGAAATGAATGATCAAAATAAAAAAGGCTCCAATAGCATTTAATTTCCTTTTCTGCGATTGTTTGCAGAGCCGTTCCGTCCGTAAACAAAAGCGCTCCATTTTCAAGTCACATGGATGACCGAGCACACTCGGTTTACCCACCCACTCCTTCTTTTCTAAATCTCCATTAAAAAGTGTGAACCTGCCCGCCGATCTCCTCCTCGTCAGGGTTCTGTGTTTTCCAGAACCTGCGCTGGCTGCACGACGGAGACGTACAAAGCATTATGTGCTATATACTGCTGTGTGTCCTTGTTGGAAAATCTTGGTATTGAGATGTTGCATATCTGGCGGTTATACAGGGTTTCTTAGTCACGTCAGTCATAATATAGCATTTTCAGGGTTGAGTTGTTTTTTTTGTTTTGTTTTGTTTTTTGTTTTCCCCAAAGAACATCGACTCAGACTCGTACTCAACCGCCACTACAAGAGAAGGAGTGTCTCGGGTGTTCGAGTCAGTACTGGGCTTTATTAAAGACCGTCGTCTTCATAAGATTAAGTCTACCAGGGATATTAGCGTGATAGACACCTATCAGCCATAACATTAAAACCACCTGTCTAATATCGTGCCACCAAAACGGCTCTGACCCATCGAGGCACATGACGGACTCCACAAGAGCTCTGAAGGTGTGCTGTGGTATCGGGCACCAAGACGTTAGCAGATCCTTTAAGTTCTGTAAGTTGCGATGTGCAACTTGGATCGGACTTGTTTACCCAGGACATCCGACAGATGCTCTATCGGATTGAGATCTGGGGAATCCGGAGGCCGAGTCAACACCTTGAACTCTATTTTTTTTTTTTTGAAGTTCCTCAAACCGTTCCAGACAATTTTTGCAGCGTGGCACGCTGCTTCGCTCGACATGCACGTCACTGAGAGCTTGGCCGTCCATCACCCTGTCACCGGTCCACCGGTTGTCCTTCCTTGGACCACTTTAAGTAAGTATTAACCACTGCATACCGGGGACAGCCCTCAAGACCTGCTGTTTTGAAGACGCTCTAACCCAGTCGTCCAACCATCACAATTTGGCCCTTGTCAAAGTCGCTAAGATCCTTACACTTGTCCGTTTTTTTTTTTTGTTTTTTTTCCCCCCTGCACAACTTCGAGAGCTGACTCTTCACTTGCTGCCTAATAAATATATCCCACCCCTTGATAGGTGCCACGGTAACGAGATAATCATTGTTATTCAGTTCTGCGAGCCTGGTTCCTCTCACCGCGGCCCGTGTGTATCGTTATTGAATGGATGAAGGCCACTGTGTCGCTCCAAACAGCCATCATTCTCATCGCAGTACTCACCCATCAGAAACACTTGCGTATGCAGAGAACACCTTAGACACACGCTGAGTAAAAGAAATGTCCTGGCCTGCAGCTACTTTTAGCTTATTATCTACATATTGGCAGACGCATTCAGAGTATTGAGGAAGCAGATGATTGCAGGGGAATACGTTTACCACAAGGGTGCAGTCTTGCTCATCTTCACTAAACCCTGGTTTCACAGATGTTTTTTCGAATCAAGGTACGTAGCAAATGTTCCGAATAACCACGCACAAGTCAATCAACATCCTATCACTTCTTCTCTACAATTTTTTTTATTATTATTATAAATAAATAAATATATTGGTGATTTAGGGACATGTAGGCTTTTCCAGCATTACATTACAGCTCACACAAAAACCTGAAGATGCCACTGAAATGTTGCAGATGCTTCTTTGTGTCATTTGATGTTCGTGCCCCAGTTACAGCGTCTTTATAGATAAACGAAACGTAAATGAGTCTGTTGTATGCGGTCACTTGTTTGTTGCTTGGTCAGAGACTGAACCTTGGGCGAGGCAGTAAGCTGTTGGCTATCGAAGACGAAGTTATATCACGTAAACATTTACAAACCTTCAGTGCGTTTTTTTTTTTTTATCAAGGAATGGGGGGGAAATCCCAAAACGAAAAACAGAAGCGTTTCCAAGACCCATTGGTAGTTCTTTTGTATACGTATTTATTTCACATTTCTGCACTGTATGTGATTTTTTTTATTACACCAGTTGTTGAAGTCAGGATTATGTCTCTAGCCGGAGCATTGGAACGAGTTTATGTAAAGCCAGCAATTCAAACAGTCCAACGCTTTCTAAAGATCGCATGCACCAGTAATACATGTCTCCGTTTTGGAAAAGCGCTACCGATTCTTGTTTTTTTTTTTTTAACTCCATTCGTTAAGGTTTTGGAAGCACAGCATTTAAAATTTTTTTTTGCTCACTGTAACATCATCGGAGGCTAAACGGAATCCGCCATGTCTTTCCTTTCAGACTAGATTGAGATGGGACGGAGTGATGGGGCTTTTGGGTGTGTATATAAATATATAATAAAAATAAAAAAGAAGAAGAAAGACTGACAGGCGGCCCGTGTAAACGCACATGAGCCACCCAACCTGGACTGCGTTTTTCCAAACGGGTTTTCTCAGCCACATGATACACGTTTCCTGATGCAATGGTTTAAACGATGATTTAAAAAAAAAAATTATGATGATGATCTAAATATTTTCCAGTTTATTTGTATTAGTACGAAATAAAACGAATCGATCATTGGCCCTACATTGCATTCATTTTGATTTAAGGTTAGATCTTATCAGTGAACTGACTCAGTAGTACAGTTTAGGTTCAACTGAACCTGGCTAGAGGTGTTCCCGATTGGGGTTTTCTTACTGACCAATAGAGGGCGCTGTACATCTATTGTATATTGATCTAATTGTTGGGAAGTGTGCTTTACTGGAAGTCAGTGAAGTGATTTTTATTTTAAAAGTTCATGTTGGGGTTTTTTTGTTTGTTTGTTTGTTTGTTTGTTTGTTTTGCACACCAGCATCATGTCACATGACTTGGTTCTGTAAAAACACACCCATATACATCCTGCTGTTTTTTAATATTATGGGCCGCATCTAATTTTCATTTGTGCGCATATGCGAAGCGCAAACTCTACAGAGATCCATAAAATTAGGATGGATGGCTAGAGACAAGGCAACATATTTCCACAGAAATAATACCGTACAACACCAACATGGGGGGGAAATGGACAAAAGCTGTTTGTTCTCTTTCTGACTGTCTCATGTCATGTATTCTAATTACATCTTGGGAAAACCACAACTTCTCTCACATCCTATGTACTGTATTATCTCTGTACATATGCTGATCTTGCCATTTCCGTTCACGTGATAAAAATGTAGCATGCAAAACATGTCTATGTTTGATTGTGAGCGTTTGCGATGTTCAGAGGCGACTCTTGTTTTGCTTCAGCATCTCTCTATAACGTGTCCTTATTGTTCGTAGTTTGTCTGAAGGACCGATCATCACTGCACACTTCCGTCATTAGCAGCATGTACTCGCCCTTCCTGCTTCATTTCACTCCCATGAGGTACAGATGGCACGGCCCGCCTCCTTCGACACCTGCTGAGGAGTGCACTATACAGCCTTGATGGAGGGGGGTCATAGTCACAAAGCAGACAGTGAAAGTGCCGTGGCACCATATCAGGCATGTTCTAAGAGCCAGCTGTCTATCCTTCTGGAGAACAGAGCAACCAGCCATCTTCATTTCAGATCACAGGGTCGGCACAGGCCAGCATTTTGCTGAAAAGATTTTAAAGATTTTATCTTTAAAACGGTTCCTTTTCTGAGAATCGTCATATTAGGCGTGTAATACAGAGAACCAAACACGCCCGTTTTCGGCCGCCGTCTTATTAAAGGTTCCGACCTGGAAAGAAAGTTCAAGATGGTGATATTGAAATCTCTAGAGCCAGAGGGGGTGGTGGTGGTGGTGGTGGTGGTTGTGTGTAGGTCTTCACCCCCCTGCGGTGACCCTCTGCTTGGCCACACACACTCTCCTGCTGGTTGCCAGGAGGGGATCTTCCATAGTCTTGGAATGCAGCTTACTGTCTGGCCAACAGTACCATTAAATGATGCGCTTCTTTTGTTCCCTTTTCACAGCGTCTCAAACAAACAGCACGCCGGCACACTCGTACTCCCCTGGGACACACAGTAGCACACACTCCATCCCCAAGGCTTACACATTTTCTCTTTTAGTCTTGACAGATTGTCACACGAACGCGTAAGAGATCTCGCATCATCCCGTTGCAGACAGATTACTCGCGCTTCTCAAAAATGATGCTGAGCAGAAAGTCGGCGTGTTGAAATGAGAGGTTTTCCATGCCATGTCGCATGTAAGGATGGGTGGTATGGGCCAAATTAGAGAGAAGTCATTTATGTATTTATTTATTTATTTACTCGTAGTAAATTCTTCCAGATTGGGGTTTCTGCTGTAAAGATCTAAGACATTGGCACACATGAAAAGAAGATAAACAAGGATACAATCAGTATTAAAAATCCATCAGATAGAACAACACTAATGAAGACATTTGCGATGTAATGTGAAAATGTGGCGGCCTGGGAAAACCCATCAGATGTTGCAGTTGTTAGATTCTGGTCTGAAAAAAAAAGGTTTTGGAGTAAACTTTTGTTTACAGTAAAATATAAGAAGCTTTGATACTGTTTCTTTAAGAAAACATAAATATATTTCACCAAAACAACATGAAAATGTGGCTTCTTTTTTAACTTCGCCTAGGCTTTCTTTCTGCAGAGATTCTCAAAATGTCCGTGATGCCCCTTCACCCCGGTTGGAGTGAAATCTTTCGATGCGGTTTTCTCCATTTATCCCTTTCAGGGTTAGCCAGGCTTTTATCGCTACACGGGGTTACGTCCTATATGTTTCGGTTTAGGAAAGGTTGTAGTTCATGTTCTGAGCTTCATCTGAGCTCGGCAGGAAGGTACGACTAGGTATATCAAAACATTTACACTTTAAAGTTAAATTGTCAACGGGTGTTCTGTTGGCCGTTTTCCAGAAACGTCCGGAAATCATTTTACCCGGCCTTAATGATTCTCCTTTTTTTTTAAATTATTATTATTTCCTGTTCATTGTTTGGAGAGTGAAAGTGACTTGGGGATGCTTTTTGTTTTGTTTTCCTTAGGTAAAGACACGCCCCTCCCTGATCTCGATGAACAAATCGACTACCTGTCTTCAGTCATCGCCAAGCAGGACGTCTCGGATGTCCGGCAGTCAGGTTCGAGGTTTCGCCCCTTTCACTCGATACATCTCTGTTATCTTTTCCAAACCGATCGCCGCGTTATTCGCCGTCTTCTGTTCTTTCGCAGGCTCTTCCGAGTCACTGAGTCAGCCCTTGCCGAAGAGTGCGTCTCACTCGAGTACAGTAAAAGCAGTGACGCACAGTCCCTCCACCACGACCCGGCGAACCTCCAAACCCCCTGTGGCTCAGACGAAGGCTCCGGGCCGTATCAAACACGTCAGCCCGACCTTTCTAGAAGACGGCCTGATCGTTCGTACGTATCCGCATCCGCCTCTCGTAGCTGAATACTCACCACCGTAAGCCACGGTATTCGAGGTAGCAAGGCCTTATCGTATACTTTATTTATAGATCCTGGTTAAAGGTATAGAAAAAGTCTTCCTATATAAAATCATTTTAATGTGTATAGTAATGTACATGGAATTTTTTTTTTTAAATGGTTTATAAGTATGTATTCTGAGTATAGAGTTTGGCATAACATAGCACACGCCTCAGTGTTTTGTTTAGTTTTTTTGCCGCACACTCATTTCACGGCTCTGCTCTGTGTGTGAGTAGTCATGATGTCCGCGTTCATCATTTTGGGGACTGTGGCTCTCATCATGGCTGCTGTCTGTTGGTTTCGGTAAGATCTAACACTCATTCTGTGCAATGCAAATGCATTCGTTCCCTTTTGTTTTTTCCTTTTTGTATTTTGATTCAGACTCTTGACCATGTGACACAGGCTATGTATTTTATTTTATTTTATTTTTTTTTATGACAAGTAGTAGGACTGGGCGATGCCGTTGATTTTAGACATAATTGTGTTCATTACATTTTTTTTAATCATCGTCTTCGTAGGCGTTAAAGAAGAAAATCATCAAAGTTCACCAAGTTGTGTTTATTTCACTACTGTTTGTAAGTGAAATTATATCGTGTGCACCGTAGAAACGTCCTCAAGCATCGTGATACGATATTCGTGTCGTATCGCCCAGCCCTAACAAGTAGGAACTTCTTGAACATGGAGCACGTCTCTTTAACGCAGCCTTTATTAAATGTGTTTCCTATTGGGGACGTTAACATGTGGCGACGTCGTCCGAAAACGAGAAAACCTCAAAGACTAAAAGGCTTTTAAAACGGCAAAAAAGTCCATGTGAATGAATTAATTCACTTTTTTTTTTTTTTTTTTTTTTTTTAAATAATGATTTTAATAATATTATTTAGACTTTTTGAAAACATGGAATTCATAATGTAGTCGTTCAGATTTAGTTTTTCGCCTTGATATGTAAATTTCCTGTAAACGCCTTTCGGAGGATTTATATATAATATTTATGCATATTAACACATTCACACATTAATATTCTCTCACTTTGGCTTTTACCCATAAGAAGTACCTTTTAATTGAACGCTATGCATTTACAGGTATATAAATAAATGGGAAGCTTGCCAATTTCAGTTAAATGATTTATCTTTAGAATTAAAGATCAGGTGATTGATTTTTATTTTTTTTATTATTTTTTTTTTTTAATTATTTTTTGATATTTTTTTTTGTCCCTGCAGGATTCAGAGGGAAAGCCATTTAACTCAGAAAGTGGATTACCCAGCGTTTCATGCGGCAGGAAGCAGCTCCGCTAGCGTCGCCTCGGTAAGCAAACTTTACTCAGCAATGAGATCACGTGCTAATATAATTCAAGTGCATTATGATCTTCCAGTTTTTGCTTTAAAGCTAAAGTCAAAAAAATTTGCTCTGTAATTCCCTACATGAAAGCCCGAGCGTGCTGAATCGGTTTCCTCTTTTGTGGTTTCGTTCCAGACGGGGGACAAGAAGCTGGCTCACAGTGCTCAGATGTATCACTACCAACATCAGAAACAACAGATGCTCTCGATGGAAAAGTACACATCTCTGTAGCGTTGACGTCCGAAAGCAGCACGTTGATCAGCTCTCGCGTGATCTCATTTATCGGTCATGCACTGTGGCTTTTATTAAGAGCTAGGGGCGTCGAAACGACTTCATAAAAACTTGTTAAACGCTTCTTTGCCTAATTAATTGAAACGCATTTGCTGAAACGTTTTGATCAAGCGACTCCTGTTTCATCATGTAGAAAAAGGGCTCTGAATGAATGCGGGTCATTTATGGGATATTTTATTTTCACACTTTAAAAATAAATAAATAATAATAATTTATTAGGCACGGTGGAGTTTGCATGTCCTCCCTCTGCTTCGGGGGTTTCCTCCGGGCACTCTGGTTTCCTCCCCCAATCCAAAGACATGCATTTGGACCGGCTGATTGGCATTTCCAAATCGTCCTTAGTATGTGAATGGGTATGAGAGTGTGTGTGTGTGTGTGTGTGTGTGTGTGTGTGTGCGCAAATGTGCCCTGCGATGGATTGGCACCTTGTCCAGGGTGTCCCTGGACTCATGCCCCAAGCCCCTGGGATAGGCTCCAGGCTCCTCATATCGCTGTGTAGGCTAAGCGGTACAGAAAATGGACTGCTGGATGGATGGATGGATGGATGGATGGATGGATGGATGGATGGATTGATTGATTACTACCATATGTCGTTAGCATACATAGTGAATTTGATTCAGAATTTGATGTGATTTTAGCAAAAACCTGACATCCCCAATCTGAACTTCCAGCTGTACTGTTTTCAAGCCATTTCAGACATTTTCCCCCCCCCCTCTGTGTGTTCATACCCAGACACAAAGTGGAACCTAAAGTGTCTGAACCTGGAGTTATATCAGATGAGGAAACCGAAGAAGGAGACTTCACTGTATACGAGTGTCCTGGACTTGCACCGGTAAGAAAAAAAAAAAAAAAAGGTGCCTAGTTTAGCTTTTGGTCACGTGTGACTGTGAAGTGAAGCTCGGCCTGCTCACAGTGTGCAGTATTTAGGGAAGCGTCCCGTCTTTAGGGAAGCGCGCCTCCGCGGGACGTAATGCGGAGTGTGACTATCTCCGTGCGAACAGACTTCAGCATTCGGTTCCCTTGGTTTAGTTTAAGAAGAAGAACTTGTGCATGAAATCTGTTCCGCCTCAAAGTAACGGACCGTTACGTGTTTGAGCTTCCCTCTTCTTTCCTTATCGGACATGTAGTACAATGTGTTTTCAGGTCTGTGAAAAGAAAGCTCTATATTCGGTATG
Source organism: Ictalurus punctatus (assembly GCF_001660625.3). Taxonomy (NCBI): domain Eukaryota; kingdom Metazoa; phylum Chordata; class Actinopteri; order Siluriformes; family Ictaluridae; genus Ictalurus; species Ictalurus punctatus. The sequence continues at coordinate 3,220,806 of NC_030433.2, read as the reverse complement.
AGTTAAAATAACATAAGTGTTCAAAAGGAACTGACACATAACTGTCAAAAAAAAAATCCAAGGTTGGCCGTGCCAACATGCACATGTCAGTAATTCGGTGCATAATCAGTTTCAGGGAAGGTGGGGGGTGGGGGGAGTACATGAGTCATTTAATAATCTGAGAATTATTTAAGAATCAGATTTCTTTCTCAAGGCTATTCGTTTAACTACATTTTCCCAGCGGTGATGTCAAGTTATTTATTTATTTATCTTGTCTGGTGGCTGGAAATATAATTACCTTGAGAGCCAACTCATTAGCAGCTAGTAACCTTAAGCGTATGCTCATGTGCATATATGTGGAAAAACATGGATCGCCATAAAGACATGCAATGATTAACCAGATTTTTTTTTTTTCCATCTAAAACCCAAGTGTCATTACTACTTTTCTTGACTTTTCATAGGATATTGTTTGTGACCATTTAAAAAAAACATTTCACCTGTTGCGAATTTAATTATGATTTAATTATTAGTGGTAGTGGTGGTGGTGGTGGTAGTACATTACATTTATTCACTTATCAGACGCTTTTATCCAAAGCGACTTACAAATGAGAAAAATACAAGCGAAATAGAGGTGATCGAGGTAATGGTGGTGGTGGTAGTAATAGGGGTGTTAGTAATAGTAGTGGTGGTGTTAGTAATGGTGGTGGTGGTAGTATTGGTGGTGGTGGTAGTAATAGGGGTGTTAATAATGGTAGTGGTGGTAGTAATAGGGGTGTTAGTAATAGTAGTGGTGGTAGTATTAGTGGTGATGGTAGTCGTGGTGGTGGTGGTGGTAGTAATAGGGGTGTTAGTAATGGTAGTGGTGGTAGTATTAGTGGTGATGGTAGTCGTGGTGGTGGTAGTAATATTGGTGTTAGTAATAGTAGTGGTGGTAGTATTAGTGGTGATGGTAGTCGTGGTGATGGTGGTGGTGTTAGTAATAGGGGTGTTAGTAATAGTAGTGGTGGTAGTATTAGTGGTGATGGTAGTCGTGGTGGTGGTGTTAGTAATAGGGGTGTTAGTAATAGTAGTGGTGGTAGTATTAGTGGTGATGGTAGTCGTGGTGGTGGTGGTGGTAGTAATAGGGGTGTTAGTAATAGTAGTGGTGGTGTTAGTAATGGTGGTGGTGGTGGTAGTATTGGTGGTGGTGGTAGTAATAAGGGTGTTAGTAATGGTGGTGGTGGTAGTAGTAGTAGTGCTGGTTTTAGCGGTAGCAATAATAATAATAATAATAATAATAATAATAATAATAATAATAATAATGCTCTGTTTATTTTCCACTGCTTTCCTGTTTTCTTTAGACTGGAGAGATGGAAGTGAAGAATCCACTGTTTGACGACTCTACTCTACAGAACGGAAGGAATCACAAGTGACGTGGCCGCTTACACAGACACACACACTGCCCAAAATACGTCCAGACGTTTCTTTTTCATTCGAGAGAATATTACTACTATACCTGCACACTTTTAATACATTTAAAATAACTAAAAAAAATGCACACACAAACTCGACGTATCCAACACTGCACAACGATTTGATGATGCCTCTTTTCTTAGCTTAGGTCCTCAGAATCAATCAAATAGGGAAGAACTATTCACACCCCAACCCTAAAGAGGATGAAGACTGGATGGAAATAAAAGCAAAGGTTGAAAGCGAACTGTCCGTTTCAATGCACTCTCAATGATCACTGTGCACCCAGACTACACAACCTACATGACTGCAACTCTACACGGCTCTTCACTCTCCTCGCCGTATCTGCTCGTCGGTCGATCGGCCCTCGTTTATATTTGTCCAGCTTATGGAATTAGTTTTTCAGTGTCGTTTTTGTCTTTCTTGTAAAGCTACTTCATAAATCTTCCACTTATATTTTAAAAGAATGTGTTTTACACACACTACATTTATTCCATGAATATAACCTTTTCCAATGATGAGCTCAGATTTTTAGAAGGAAAAAAACCCCCACACTTTCGAGTTTTTATGTTGCTCGGCTCTGGTTGTGTAGCGCTCTTCTCATGTATGTATTTAAAGGCTTTGAATCTTTTTCGTCCTTCTTCTTCTTCTCTCTACTGCCGTCGTCCCGGTCTCGACAACCTCTCCTTTATACACTTGGCACGTTCGTCTCTTGATATGTAAGCTTCTATTCAGATAGAATAATGAACAGACTTTTTGTGTATATAAGCGTCATTGAGGTGTCACGTACTCAAGTCACTTTAGTATAAATAAATAACCTTGTCAAAGAGGCCTTTTGTTTGTTTAAGCTGAAAGGCAAAGTCTGGCACGGAAACCGCGTCATCGACTAATCGCGAGCATCAAAGACGGAGATGTGTTTTCAAAACGGAATTATATATAAAAACGAAACTGAAAACGGTTTTAATGAGGTCAAAAAAAAATGTTATTGAAAAAAATAATAATAAACCTTTATCAATTTTCAACATATGTACCGTATATTGTTTCGTTTTATTAGTAACCACTGCTGTCATGCTGTATGCTACGCAGTCCGTACAGGATTTCACTTTTTCACAGGATTTAAAGAAAAAAATAAAAAATTGTGATTGTTGCGGGCCAATTTTTCTGCAGCTGTTTTTTCAAAATTTGCAACGCAATGTGCTGATTTATTTAATTAATTAATTAATTAATTAATTAATTAATTTTTTTAACCAGTAGAATTGGTGAAATTGCAATAGTTTTGCACAGTATTTCAGAGTTATTTTTGTTGGTAAATGAGACCCTTTAGCTGGACTCGTGTTCGACGCACATGAATCGAAGAGGGCTTTGGCTGAATGCGTGTTGTGATGCGTCTCGACCCAAATCTGCGGGAAAACTTTGGTCATTTTCGAAAATTTCCAAGCTCCTCTGAATATTGTCGAGTTTGCGTGATTAAGGCAAATCTTTCAATGTTGAGCAAAAGATGCGTAACTGTTTTTTTGTTTGTTTGTTTGTTTGTTTTTAATCACATGCCTTCTCTGATCAGTTTAAGAAACTTTTTTTTTTTGCAGTCATAAAAGATTTCGGATAAACACATTTCTTTGTCTCGGCGTAAATCGTACTAAGATCTTAGATGCTCCGTTTCTTCCCGCTCCTGACTACAGTGCCATCGTCCCCGTATCCTCTAATGTTTGAACGGGAGAGTCACATGGTAAGAGAGCTTCTTTCATACACAGAAGACTAAATTTGTTTCTGCCATGTCGTTGACACTTCGTTTGATGCGTACCCAGCAGAAACCAAATGATGTCACGACCCCATTAACATGCCGAGCAAGCTTCACCGAACTGTTCCGTGGCAACGAAGAACAGAAAAAGAAAAACATCTGATTGTAGGGTGATTTTTCAGTAGATAGACATTTTATATAACGTTTATGGAAGGAGTCTCCGGTGTTAGCACCTTGTAACAGGCAGCGACTTTTCCGCCATGGGAAAGCCTTCAAGACGGAGTTCTTTTTAGTTAATTTTTGTCCCCGAATACTTTTGACCCAATTTGAATTCCATATATTAACTTAAAGACTGCCCGGAGAGAGCGGGGGGAGGGGGGGATGAAAAACGAGGCTGGTAATGGAACTATTGATCGTAGCTGTTAGAACGTAAGTGGGAACTTGTCTTGTGGACTTTTCACAACATGACACATAACTATAAAGGGTTAAGCCTTCGTTGCAATCGTTGGCAAATCAGTGTGGTGTAAGAGGAATAAAATACTTAAGGATGTTAACGTATCACGCCATCCTGTCACGGATTGTTTTTGCGTACTTTGTGCATTCGCAGTCTTGATTGTAGAGTATAATAGTTGTATGGCAAAAAAATGCTGAGTGCAAACGTTTGCAGGACAAAATGGGGGGGGGGTACAATTTAATTTTAACCAAGGCATTTGTATGACATCATTTCTAAAGACTTATATGCCCAGTGAAAGCTAGACCGGGACTGAATGCTTACGGAAGACGAATGAATTAAAAAATGAACTTGCGTTGTATTGAACCTACGCTTGGTGTTAACTATAACTCCCTCAAACCTTTGTTGTGTATCTTTTCGGATGCTCTGAATTGCAGTACCTCCAGTTTTTCATGACGCCCCATGACATTTTCTAGCTTTACCCGTCCTTAAAATACCTCTCATAACTCCCACATCATGCACTGAAGTCTTTATATTAAGTCTTAAAGCCGATGAAGTTTTTTTCTTTCCTTTATGTCAGTTATAATGTAAGCACGTTTTTATTGTTTTCCACCCAGAAACCATGAGAACCATGAGGGGACGCTAACTTCAGGATCGGGTAAGATAAAGATCGATTTGAACTCGGCGTTGATATTGCGTCCAGCTTCGGGTGAAGTGCTACGAGGTGTTTCTCTGTTTCTTTTCCACAGCAACATCAGCACGCACGACCTCCCCCACTGCCCGAGTTGCAATGGGCCACTTAAAGGCCTCTTAAGGTGTGGCTCAGAGTCAGCGCATCGTCAGGGGAGCCGTTAAAGCCCATTGTTAGCGTGAATGGTAAGGAAGGCAGCCGTAGGCCACCCGATCAAGATATGTGGGGAGAGAGGGACGGTGGTCATCAGCCGGGTGTCGAAGCTATCAAAAGACCATCACAGTGGTCATATCAGGAGTCTCCACTGTGGTGCAGTCAGACCAAGATCAGCTAGTGCACCTGAAATCTTTTGATCGTGATGATGATAACTCAAACATTTTCAATGTATATGTTCACAGAGCTACATTTGATCCTTCCAGACATCTCGGATAAAAGTTTTAGCTGCCATTTTCTGTTTGGGATTCTACTAGTTTGGTATTGAACTAGATTTGATTCAAGCGTCTACGGTATAAATGTGATCTGATTTCTGCTATGTGGAATAATAATTGGCTATATTGTGTAAGCTACATGTTGACTGACTAACTGGATTTTGAAAAATCTCACTAATCAAAACAAGAACTCGTTCATTATATTAAATGTTCTCACACGAATGCAAGGTATTCCCGTAGGGAAACAGGACGAGTGACGTGAACTTCATGAACACGTTTCAACGCGAATACTCAAGCACCTGTCTTATAGATGGACTGTAGTAGACATTCGACACATTGATCTCAATAGCATTCGGCAGTTGTGTCGAACTTAATTCCCATGAGTGTGATTTCAACACCTGTTCCTGTTTCGTTAAGACGTCCTGACAGCATTTCCCGTGTATCACCTGATCATAGCATGTTCGGGTTACTCAGAAACTGCCCCATGAGCCCAGCCCAGATGTTTACTAAAAGCTGGCTTTCAAGTTTCAGTACATGTTTGGGTGTTGCTTTCTTTTACCCAAGTTGATGTCATGTATTCTGACCATGCTAAAAGAAGAAGGAACGGTTGTCGTAATGTTTCACAATTCCATCGCGCGCTGTTGTAAAACCTCTGTGACGCGGTTGACGAGAAATCACTTTTCTGTTTTCAAAGAGAATTTAAAAGATGAGAATGGGGGTTGGGGGGGGAAGCCATCTGGGTGCTTCGGAGGTCTAATCCTCGGTCACCCCCGTACTGGAGCCCTGGGTGCTTCTTGCTCTTGCTGACGGCCTTCTGAAGCTCGCTCCACTTTCTCCTCCGCTGTCTGCACTTTGCATGACAATCCACCTCCCAAGTCCATGGGCCACTACAATGCCTGCAGCAATGGTTTGATGTCTTTTAAATCTTTGACTGGCCCTAGGAGGCCTCCTGGGTGCTCTTTCCAAGCAGGAGACATGGAAACATTACTTGTGGCCGATAGCTCTGGGTTTCGCTGAAGGTTGTTTGAAGGCAGGGGGTGGATTGTTTGAGGTGTAGACACTGTGGTGGTGGTGGTAGTAGTGGTTAGTGGTAGTGGTAAGGATATGACCTGATCTGACTGTGGAAAATACAAAAATAATTCAAGGTAGTTTTGAAGTTAGTGCATTATGCCAGTGTTCTGGCAACCATTCATCTGTAAGATTCCTCCTTCTTTCGATTGTGCTTAATAGTGATTGTTTGTTTCGGGTGGAGGAGAGGGGAGGGGAGGATCGAAATCAAAGGCTAGCGGCTTTATTGTTGGCGCTGAAAAGCAGCTAATGGCCGCCCATCGCAGATCTGCACCATGAATCGACGGGGCGCCCCGGGTTTGTAGGCATCACCTCCACCCCCGCACCCACCCTCAACGACCCCGCGGCGCGGCTTCCTGCCCCCCCCCCCCCTCTCCCCCCCTCTCTCTCTCTCCTGCCGACCTTCTCAAAGTGCACAACATCGCTATTGCATTAGATCTATAGAAATGTTGCGAATAGTAGTTTTGTTGTTGTTGTTGTTGTGGTTGTTTTTTTCCCCCTCCAGAGAGTGTTAATTGGATGCAAAACTGCACTGTCTCTCATTCAGCTCTAGAATAATCTCAGTGGATAACAAGGTGATTTTTCGCCTGTTTCGGTGTGAGACCCCACACCTGAGCTCCCAGCTCTCTATCAGTCCGAGCTGAACTATCAAAAGACAAACATTTCACCTTTCATTTACTGCTGCTGTTCTTCAAAGAACACTAGACGACGAAGACGGCGTTCATACACAGCTGTTCGTTTTTAAACGCGATTAAAGATCATCAAGGAGCTGTACAGTAGGCCTGCATGTATACACGCTTCATGTAGTGACATTTTGTTTAACTTTGATTGGTTTGGATGTAAATAACTGAAAACGAGGGAAAAGATTAAGCTGAAGACTGAGATGTATTTTTATTATATTTTTTTGGAATGTTATTCAAATAGCTTATAGAAACTCAGCAATCTGACAGGAAAACAAACAAAACAATAACAACTATAAAACAGTAATGTACATTTTTTGTAAATTATTCTTTCTGGGTTGCTTTATTAGAGTTAGTTAGCCAGATGTGTAACACCAATATGTAAATATATATATATATATATATATATATATATATATATATATATATATATATATATATATATATATATATATATATATATATACACACACACACACACACACACACACACACACACACAAGTTGGTTACAAGTTATTAGTAGAGTATTTTGGGTTATGATTAGGGTGTGTGGGTGTGTGTGTTGGGTTCCCCCCCATACAATTTTCCTGTAAAGGTAGGCCTACATCAAAATCTTTGTTTTCTAAATATCACCCTGGTCGGCTATTTAAGCCGACAATTCCTTGACTCAAAAACAGATCATTCTGATGTGCACAGTTTTCTATGATCACTTGAACCGACCCTTTTTCTATGGATGTAAAAAAAAAAAAAAAAAATTCAATATGAAGGACGCCTAATTAAGAGGAAATTATTGAAACAAGGTCATGTGTCGTGCATGTTAAACACGTTAGCTAGTTTGCATTAGAAATCCCAGTGCATGGAGGTCAAAGTTTAGTCAAGCTCAGAGGACTATATACAGGGAGCACGTGATCTACACCATGCTTTATATGAGAAGCAACGTTTTTTGAAAATCTTAATATACTATATGTAATTATTCTTATATAATGAGATGGAACATAAGTCGATACTCCTTATACACGTTCACCACATTGTGCACGCGGTACACTGTGTCCTATGAGGAGTCATTTGGGTTTCGTTTACAGGAATCAAGTTCATTCACAAATACCCCATCAGCTGAGCTCTATTGTGTGTGATGACCAATGGGAGGTGAGATCATTAACACTCCTGCCTCCAACACGGATTGATTAGGGAAAAGCTGGGAGCAGGCTGCAGTCCACACTCAGAAGTTTGACCTTTTGGAAGAGGGTGGTAGTGAGATGAGGGAGGAATTTAATTGATGGGGCTGTTCACATTTTAAACACAGTCTGAAACTCGACTGGACATTATCTAGAGCTGTGATACCGTGATCTATTTTTATTTTTATTTTTATTTTATTTTTTTTTAGTTTAAAAAAAAAAAAAAAAAAACACAAACAACTACTATTAGCATGGACCTGGTTAACACAGCTACTTAATAGCAGCTCGTTGGGGACGTTTTGTGTTCTTCGTTTGGTGGGATCGCTTGATTTAGGAGGATGTCTGATCGCCCAGAGAGTCCTCCAGAAGACTGCGGTAACCGCGCATACGAGCTCTCCAGGCCCATGTCCTCGTACTCCTCAGCGCTGGGACATGAAGGCCTGCAGTTTCCGCACAGCATGCTCCAAGATCCGGGCCTGCTCTTCAATAAGGCGCCCTTTAACGGCCTCAATGCTGCCCACACGCAGACGTTTTTCTCTTTCCCGTCGGTCGGAGGAGATTTCAGGCACAACGACGCGCAGGTGGGAGATTTCTCTCAGCCCAAACACTGGTACCCGTTCACGGCCCCTGAGTACACGGGGCAGGTGGCAGGGGCCACTGCGGCTACACAGCCCGCCAACCTGAGCCCTCCTATAGCTGAGACCCGGGAGCAAATCAAGATACTTGAGGTTAAGACCGAGAAGGACGGGAGTGAAGAATACGACGGCGCTGAGACCAAACTGCAGCCTCAGTTCCTCGGCCCGGCGACCTCCGTGCCCGCCGGCGTGTACTATTCCAGTTCTGCTCCGTGGACTCCATCTTTTTGGCCTGGTCTCTCTCATATCGCAGCTCCGACTACCGTGGCCCAAGCCCCGCCGACCCCGTCTGCTTCCTCCCCTTCTTTGTCACCGTCTCCACCAGGGAACGGCTTCGGAAGTCCCGGTTTTTACAGCGGAGCCGCCGCGCAGAACGCCGCCGCCACCCAGGTGCAGAACAGCGCCCGCAGCAGCGGCTCCTCCAGCGGCGGCTGCAGCGACTCCGAGGAAGAGGTACGACCACTGTGCGACTTCAATCCATTTGTATATTACTCTGGACTTTTAACCCGTGTTTACATCAATGTGTTTTTTATTTATTTATTTATTTATTTATTTATGTGGTCTAGAAATGATCAGTTCATAAGAGCGTCAATACAACTGGTTTTCACTTTCAGGAGAACTTGACCACGGAGGATCTGGAGCAGTTTGCCAAAGAGCTGAAGCACAAGCGCATCACCCTGGGCTTTACACAAGCAGACGTGGGACTTGCGCTTGGGAATCTCTATGGTGAGTGAGAACACTTCAGAATTCAGTAGCCCTTGCATGATGATTCAGTAGCCCTTCCAAGATGGTTCCTTTGCAAACCTTGCATCATTCAATAACCTCTGGACAGGGTTCCTTAGAGGACCTAAATGTTATGACCATGAGCAAGCATTTGGGGCTGTGTGTGTGTGTGTGTGTGTGTGTGTGTTCCAAAATGTAATTTCTTGGAAGACATTTTAATGTTCTTGGGATATAATTACTTTCACTGAAGCTGAAAGCTGTTCTGAATCTGTTGCGTTGTATGCTAAATATCACCGTCGTAGTCTGCATTTCCTCCACTAAAACATGTTCTTTCAACATTGTGTACAGGGAAGATGTTCAGTCAGACGACCATCTGTCGCTTCGAAGCGCTTCAGCTCAGCTTTAAGAACATGTGCAAGCTCAAGCCACTGCTCCAGAAATGGCTGAACGAAGCAGAAACTTCAGAAAACCCGCAAGATGTTCGTAGGCTGTGCCGCACGTTTTCAGTCTAGTGTGGGGGTGGCCTCTGTTCGAGAACAGGCTCGATTTTATCATCAACGTTCACTTTGTAGTTCTTGTGGTGTTGACTAATATGGTACTTATTGTGGGGGTTGGGGGGGGTTGTTGGGACACCACCATTTGAAAAACATGGCTTATTGATCCTGGTCAATGAACCCCTACCATGCATTGTTTCCCCAAGCACATTTGGGTTAACAGGTCTGCACTGGATCCAACTGCTTGTATTGGTGTGGGGAATATGTTAATGTGCTGGGCAGGAGTACTTCAGGCCCGTGATTGAGAGACACTCGAAGTAAAATGGCTTTCAGATGCTTCTATAGTCCCCGTATGCAAATAACCCGGCTTGTTTTCACAGATGTACAAAGTTGAGCGGGTTTTCGTCGACACGAGAAAAAGGAAAAGGAGGACCAGCTTGGAGGGTTCAGTCCGCACTGCCCTCGAGTCCTACTTTCTCAAGTGTCCCAAGCCCAACACTCTGGAAATAACGCACATCTCTGATGATCTCGGCTTGGAGAGAGATGTACGTGAACGTTAAATTGTCGAAGTTGTGTCTTTTGTCCGTGCTCCTTGTGTGACGAGGCTTGTGTTTTTATTTTAGGTGGTGCGCGTGTGGTTCTGTAACCGCAGACAGAAGGGCAAGCGGCTGGCTCTGCCCTTCGACGAAGACGGTGCTGAAGGGCAGTACTACGATCAAAGCCAGACGCCACCTCCACACATGGGCGGCACACCGCTCTCGGGTCAGGGTTACCCGGGACCGGGCCACGCCAGCGGCATGCCAACGCTGTACATGCCACCTCTCCATCGATCGGAGGTCTTCAAACAGGCCCTTCATCCCGGACTAGTGGGTCATCTCTCTAGCTAAGCTAGCTGTGTCTTAGCCTTTACCTCCTTTCCAACAACTACAGGATGATGCAGTGCTACAAAGGAGGTTGCTCAATCGCTCCAGGCGAAATAGACTTCCTCTTATGAAACAATGCTGCATTCAGCTCGCTTTATCGCTCTAAATATTTTCAGTGGTGTTGAAATCTGAGCCTTCCTGGTTTGGAAATGAACACTTTAGCATCGTAATGCATACTCCTCAGATCTGATCAGATTTTCAAATTTAAGCCGCTCGATCAAATGCATTTGCACAAGTCGTTGTTTTTGTTTTGAAACATGATTTTAATGTTTTTTAAATGTCCCCCCCCGAAAACCACAACCAAATTTCCTTTGCTGTGTGTGTGTGTGTGTGTGTGTGTGTGTGTGTGTGTGTGTGTGTATATATTCATCATTCCCTTCCTATTTTTTTAAATGAACTTTTTTGTTTTGTTTTTTGTGGCTGATGGGTAAGAAGAAAAGACACAAGTCAAAGGTTTTGATCGCTTTTTATTTTTAAATCCTTATGGAAAAGTCACAAATTTGGTATGTAAAAAAATGAAGTTGGCCGTTGAAAGGGCATCAAACACTGCTTCCTCAAGGCTGTATTTGATAACTTGCCCCTGTGCACGTTGGATAGATAAATTTTTTTAATGAATTATGTGCCTTATTTGCTCGTCACATCTCGATGAAGACTCTCGTCTACGACCCTGTAAATGATGTGAAATGTGATAATTTATTGCCGAGGTGCAGTGAGGTCTTGTCTTATGAAAATCGACAGTACATTTCCTCACTTGGTGTTTTAGCAATTAAAACAATTCCTTTTGACGGTTCAAGTCTGCTGTTCTTGTCCTTACAGAAGAATGCTTCATGAATTACAGCCTTTTTAGAGGGTATAAATCATCAGGTGGGGTTTTTTTTTTTTTTTGTCTTAAAGAGGCGGATGTTTATGACTGGTTGAAGACATTGGTGTAGGTGGGGGAATATTTTCTGAATCTGAAATTAAACGTCATGTTGAGAATGCTTGAATGATGTGATTTTTTTTTTTATAAAGAGCTAGGTAGAAACCGGGAAGGAGGGGGTTGGTTCACTGAGTGAGAGTGGTTCGACCGGCACATCCGGTACAGACTTCTCAACGCTCATTAAACATTTGGGTTTTATTTAAAGAGGGAGGAAATTGGGGTTTCTGCTTGTAGTTTCAGTTTCTTCAAAATTTCCTCTTGCACCTCTGCAAAGGTATTTATTCTTAAGCTGCAAATGACTTCATGCAGCTCCTTTTACTACAAGACTTTCCCAATAGGATGGGGTTTCCGTACCTGGGCAGTAAAGTGAACGGTGTATATGGAGAAGATTGGGGCACTTTAATCATCTATAGGTAATTTGTGGTGTATTTTATGGTAAGGAAGTTTGTCATAAACTTGGCAGATCTTACATAGCCTCTCTCTCCAATCTGTATATAGTTTGACGGTGTAGTTTTGGTGCCAGGAGAAGTAAGACCTGTAGCGTTTTGTGTCTCCAGCTAGTTCTTTTAGGAACGTGGCCAGGTTCGCTAAGGAGTCAAAGTCGTCTACGTGGATGAACGAATGTGGTGGTGCGACAGCCTCGTAGTGGCTTCGTGGAGGACCCAGTACTACAGGCACCGTTCCAGCCATGAAGGAGTTTCGCCAGAGCTTCTCGGTGATATAGTGCGGAGACTCTGAGTTCTCGAAAGCAAGATAAAAATAACAACGGGAAATCGTGGGTAGCAACGCACGTTGGTTCACTGGCTTCCCCATGGCGCGACCGTACACTTGCACGGGGAGGATCTTATTAAGCTGTTGATACACGCTAGCTCTCCTGTGATGATTCTTGTAGTTAGTGACCACCCAACACACCAGATGGGTCTTATTCTTCGGCATGACAAAATCATCAGTCGCCGTGTCGCCGTCTTTCTCTTTGATCTCACCATATGGTACTGTAACATCTGCACCAGGATGGTAAGACATGGTCAAGTTGAAGATCCTAGCATATTGGTTTAAATTCCCGTTGTTTTGTGGTGCTTCCAGAGACACCCAGAGCCATCTCTGGCGAACTGGTCGAGGTAAATGGAGCGGAAGCGTCTGGCCGCGTATCTTCAGGTCGTGATGATGGAAGACGACAATGTCGGCGTCGGAATAGCTTGCGCGATTATCCACCAGGCGACAACCGGAGATGTTATAATTCTTCAGGCATGTGTCACCCTCCAGGTTGTAGGGAATCTGATAAGGCCAGTACCACAGTAGAATTGTAACAGTGGTTTTCTTTCCACTGCCACGAAGATGAAAACGAGGCATCTTCTGCAAGCTCACAAAGACGCAGCCAAGACCGACGACTAGAAGGAAGTTCTTTTTGTTCAACCTCAGGTTCACCATCATTCCTGAAAAGAGACAGAATGGTATTAGAAATGGGTTTGGTGGGGTTTTTTTTGGGCGCGGGGGGTGGTTTTGCCTGAAATTGGATTGCTTGGTCATTTCACGATTGACTTTCTTCAAGTAGAAGCTTGTGGTTTTGTCAGTGTCCTGTCTTTCAAGAATTTCCTGTGACGAGTCAGATTATTAGGGGTGGGTCCATCAAACCAAGTAGCAGAACGCTGCCTTATCAGTGGTTCATATGTCATACAAAATATATATGATGCATACAGGGCTGCTTATAAGTTGAAATGGGACCAAAAACCGCATCAGATTTTCACACAAGTCCTAAAAGTAGATGGAGAGAACCCAATTAAACAAATGAGACAAAAATATTATACTTGTCATTTATTTAGTGAGGAAAATGAGCTGATATTACATATCTGTGAGTGGTAAGTGTATGTGAATTTTTTTTTGCTTTCAGTATGTGGTTTGACCCCCTTGTGCAGCAAGAACTGCAGCTAAGCGTTTCCGGTAACTGTGTATCAGTCCTGCACGTCGGCTCGGAGGAGTTTTACTCCGTTCCTCAGTACAGAACAGCTTCGACTCTGGGATGTTGGTGTGTTTCCTCACATGAACTTCCTGCTTCAGGTTCTTCCACAACATTTCTACTGGATTAAAGTCAGGACTTTGACTCGGCCGTTCCAAAACATTACCGTTATTCTTCTTTAATCATTTTTACTTACTTTACATGACTCGTGTGCTTAAGATCGTTGTCTTACTGCATCTCTTGAGATTCAGTTCATGGACAGATGTCCTGACATTCTCCTTTAGAATTCGCTGCTTTAATTCAAAGTCATTGTTCCGTCAATGATGGCAAGCCGTCCTGGTCCAGATGCAGCGAAACAGCCCCGGACCCTGATACTACCACCACCATGTTTCACAGATGGGATAAAGTTCGTATGCAGGAATGCAGTGTTTTCCTTTCTCCAAACATACTTCTCATTTAAAACAAAAAATTCTATTTTGGTCTCATCCATCCATCCATCCATCCACAAAACATTTTCCTAATAACCTTCAGGCTTGTCCATATGATCTTTAGCAAACTGCAGACAGGTAGCAGTGTTCTTTTTGGAGAGCGGTGTGTTTTTTTTCCTTGCAACCCTGCCATGCACACCATTGTTGTTCAGCGTTCTCCTGATGGTGGACCCGTGAACATTAACATCAGCCAACGTGAGAGAGGCCTTTAGTCGCTTAGATTATTGGGATCCTTCGTGTCTTGCTCTTCGAGTGATCAGGGTTGGTCCCCACTCTCGAAGTGGTTAACGATGGTCTTAAATTTCCTCCATTTCTACTCAATCTCTCTGACTATGGATTGGTGGAGTCCAAACGCTATAGAGATGGAGTTTTTTTTTTTTCTTTTTTAACCTTTTCTGAGGACCTCAGAAATCTCCTTTGTTCATGCCATGATGCACTTCCACAAACATGCACTGTGAAGATCAGACTCCGACTGATCCCTGTTCTTTAAATAAAACAGGACGCTCGCTCACACCCGATCATCATCACATCGATTTAAAAACCCCCTGACTCTAATGTTATCGTAAACCTATCTGCTAATCCTAGAGGTTCTCGTACTTTTGCCACTCGCGGATATGTAATGGATCATTTTCCACAATAAATAAACGATCAAGTATAATATTTTTCGTCTCAATTGTTTAATTGGATTCTCTTTGTCTACTTTTAGGACTCGTGTGATAATCTGATATTTTTCGTCATATTTATCTATTCAGTGCCCCGAACCACAAAAGGGAGTCTTTTTTTTTTTTTAAATTTTTTTTAATTTTTTTAAATGAAGCACATGAGTGTGCTGCAAAAACCCTGCAAAAGTCCCGGCGGTAGAAAATCCAGCATTGTTAGCGCGCCCCGTGAGTTCTCTCTGTATGAACTGGTGTCGATTAGAGAGATGCGTGAGACTGTTTGTTTGTTTTTCCATGCAGTTATTTCTGTGCCATCTTTTTTTTTCAAACGACTTTAACCGGTCGCATTTCCCAAATTACGAACACACTACCAGTCCAATTTAACTCATCGCGGCCCTCGCCAGGCGCCGAAGGAAATCGTACAAACGTTACACTCGGCGGTGCATTCTTAGGGTCTTTATTTGTATGAAAGTCAAAACGACTCCCACTTCTGCGACTACTTTGCACCTCCTTATCGTATCTGTTTAGAAAGTAGAGCTGCACCGCTACTAAACTTCTCTAGCGGCGACCTATCGTTCAGAGTGAAAGCAGCCGATACCGATAGTTCTGCCTTTTATCCCTTCTTTTAAATGATAAAACGATGACTAATTCCACAGTTCTGAATGCAAAGAAAAACTTTATTCCCTCCATTTCGGCAAGTTGTTTCACAGTAACTGGTCTCATGAACGCGAAACGCATGGCTCTAATTAACATTCACACAGGAACTCAATGCTGACGATTAAAGTAAGATTTCTTAACTTATTGAGTGTTACTCATTCATATTAACACTGACTGAATTCTTAAAAAAAAAAAAAACAACAACTTCCTGATGGTCTCACATTCACTCTCCACAAACAAACGCATTTCTACTTCATCACTGAACATCAAACTGGTAACACATAGGCCTAATATAAACCATTTTTTTTTTTTGATGATATTAACTCATCAACATTACCCGCGTATGAAATATACGACTCTACAAATATATCTTTCTGTGCCGTATGTATTACTTTTCTGTCACTCATTTAAATCTTTCAACGGCATACCGGGGCTTTAATTCAGCGGCGAGCGGCGGGGCTAAAATTTTCAGCAGTGTAGAGATTACAGAGATTACAAAACTGCGGTTTTGTCATAATCCCACACAACAGACATCATCTTTACACACAGCATGAAATGGATGTGTTTTCCTACCCTCTTTTGATTGACAGGATATAATTGTCCCTGATCATTGGATGTTTGTAAACTATAGCGATGCGTCTGTGCGTCTCGATTAGAAAGCGTTATCTGTTCATTCCGAGTAATGTATTTGTTTTCGTACTACGCACCTAACATACACCGGAAGTCAAAATTGCATTGTATTTAAATTTTTTCCCCCAGTTACACTATTAATGCAAATAAAGACTTTGTGTCAATATCTGCATTGGTTTCTATTTAACTAAAAAAAACCAAATGTGTAAATTTAATATTCTAAGGGATCAAGAGCTAAAACTTTTCCAGAAGCATGTGTATACCTTTAGTCATACTTGTACTAAACAACCTCTGCCCCAAATAATGATTCAACAGATTATTAACTATTGGTGCCTGCATGTATGAATGTCTTCCAGCTCTTCTGCTAGGTGAAATGCACTGTATCTCCAGCCAGTTCCTTTCATCCTGATAACCACTAGTTTTACCTGCATCTTCAGAGATCAGGATGGTTCAACAAAGGAAATGAGTACTGTTGCAACAATTTCTTAAAAGACGTTTCAGGACATCGCTATAGTACAAATCAGTGTCTAAAGATGCATTCAAATGCGTCTTGGAAAAAGATCTCAGCAAGCTGAGATTAACACGAAACGTCTTGTAGAGGACGCACGGCTCGAGGTTCGTGCCGAGTGCGTGCTTACCTTGCAGAGGACGTGGTTTCTCTGCGGAGATGCTGCATGAGGCACAGAATGCTGATTTAAAATGTGCATTAGTTTGACCGCGTTAGAGTTATGTGGAAACAAGGTGGAGGGCAGAGCTGTCACACATTCAGTAGGAAACTACAGAGAGACGAGCGTTTCCTGTTGTCACACTCGCTGTCTTTCCCATTTTCTCCTCCCCTTCTCAGTTTTTACCCAAATATCTTCTCAGATTTGATTAACCGTTTCAGGACAACAAGTGAGGACATTGTGGTGAGTGGTTATCCAGTGAGGATGTTTGGAGTAATGATGTGGTCTGGATGTTTCAGTCTTTTGTCATCTTTCCTCAGTAGTGCCGTGATAACGGAGGTTTGGTTGGTTGAGGAAGTGTACTCTAATTTCAAACTTAAACCAGCCTGTCATGCCTGGCAAGCTTCACTAAATAACATCCTAAAATAAGGTTACAGCGGTTTGACGATAGGGCAAAATGTTCTGCATGGCACAGAGATCAAAATGTTGGAAGAAATGTGGGTTGGATTAAACCAGCTCGTGCGGTTTAGTTATTTGTGTGTTTAAGCCACATCCATCTCGGTGAAAAAGAAAAACCACAAGCTAGTGATGTCGACGTTTTACTTCAAGCATTAACCAAGTCAGTGCCTCCAGAACAGTGATAATCCCCTCTCCCCCACATAGATTCAATCCTGTAGTCATACAAGACTGTCTGACTAGTCCTCGAATCGAGGAGGGGCTTTCTTCACTCTCAGTTGCTGAAGAGATTGCACACCACGAACATATCAGGTGATTCATTCAGCTGCTACGACGACGTGGTCGTTCCTGATTTTAGTTCCTGATTAGCGCAAGCATAATTTGTCATGTCCTTCCTTGACTGCTTTCTTTTCATCAGAAGCAGCAAGCAGATTTCAATCAAACTTGGCAAATGACTACAACGCTCAATTTGTAAACCTTAACCATTCCAATCCTTTCGTCTTATGAATGTGTACCGAGTAGAGATGCACCGATGTATCGGCGGATAATCGGTATCGGCCGACGGTTTAAAAACGTCCGGCGATCGGGGCCGGTTATATCCTGTCGATCAAAAGAAACGTGGATTCCGTGCGGCGTGTAAAGATGATGTCTCTTGTGTGGAATGATGACAAAACCGCCGTTTGTAATGTCTGTAATCTCGGGGGTTCCACAGCAACACCCCCCCCCCCCCTTCTGCTCACGCTGAATTATAGGGCCAGTACAAAAAAAAAGGTATATATTGTACAGAAAAATATTTGTATCATTAAAAATATACTGATATAATGCTTTATAGTTAAAATATAAAAATAATATATTCACAAAGCACTCGAGCATTTTAGTACTTACGATTCTATATATATATATATATATATATATATAAACTCATGTAGACTATTATCATATCAAAAGTACACTTTTTTTTTTTTCTTCTTTGATTTTGTTAAAGGCAGAGGCTCAAATGACAGCATAGTTTCAGGACTGGAGTAAAATCTGTCGGTGTAATTGAAATTTAAATAATACCTTATTGATGGGTTTTGTTCGATTTTGGTGGTCGGATTTAATGAAGACAAAATGGCAAAAGAGAACCGCCTTTGAATAGAGTATACACTTATATACAATAACATTGATAGTTGCACCAACATGAGATGGGCATACATACTCACCAACTACGTTATAAGGTATACCTAATACATAATACAGGTCAAGAGTTTCATTTAATGTTCGCATCAAACATCACAATGAGGAAAAAATATGATCTCAGTGACTTTAACAGTGGCTTGGTTGGTGGTGCTAGGCTGGTTTGAGTATTTCAAAAACTGCTGATCTCCTGGGATTTTCACACACAGCAGTCTCTAGAACCGACACAGAATGGTGTGAAAAACAAACAGGCGAAAAACTATCTGGTGAGCTTCAGTTCTGTGGGTTGAAAACGTCTTGTTGAAGAGAGAGATCAGAGGAGAATTGCCAGACTGGTTATGGCTGACAGGAAGGTTACGGCAAGTCAAATAACCACTTTTTACAACCACGTTTGGGGAGAAAAGCAACTTGAGGTAGATGGTTTAGAACAGCAAAAGACCACATTAGCCTTTACAAAACCGGAAAGACTTGAAGCCACACTGTATTTTTTTTATACATGTATTAAAACCTCCTGTCTAATATTCTGTAGGACCATCAAAACAGCCCTGAAACTTCAAGGCATGGACTGCACAAGACCTCTGAAGGTGGTGTGCTGCGGTATCTGGCACCAATTACCAAAAACCGTTAGCAGCGGATCCTTCAAGTCCTGTAAGTTAAGTCGCGAGGTGCGGCCCCCGTGGATCGGACTTGTTTTTCCAGCGCATCCAACAGACGCTCGATCGGACTGAGGTCTGGGGAATTCGGAGGCCGAGTCAACACCTTGAACCCTTTGACATGTTCCTCAAACCGTTCCTGAACTATTTGTGCAGTGTGGCCGGGAGCGTTATCCTGCTGAAAGAGGACAGTGCCATTAGGGAATACCGTTGCCATGAAGGGGTGTACTCGGTCTGCAGCAATGTTGTGTTCTCTTGGATGGGGAAAAAAAAAACAAAAAACAAAGATTTTCCAACAAGCTATATTGTAATAGTCTTGCTTTTCATTGTGAGTAACAAACAGACATTTTCATTACATCCATCCATCCATCCATCTTCGATACCGCTTCAGGGTCACGGGGAACCTGAAGCCTATCCCAGGGAGCATGGGGCACGAGGCGGGGTACACCCTGGACAGGGTGCCAATCCGTTGCAGGGCACACTCACATACACACTCACACACCCATTCATACACTACGGACACTTTGGACACGCCAATCAGCCTACCATGCATGTCTTTGGACTGGGAACCGGAGTACCCGTAGATAACCCCCGCAGCACGGGGAGAACATGCAAACTCCGCACACACAGGGGCACGGTGGGAATCGAACCCCTCAGTAAATTAAAAGGGAAAAAAATTAAAAGAAAAACTGCATATTATATAACTATGAGATAAAACAGATATAGTGCACACAGTAAGAGATGCATATGTCAGAAAAGGTGGTATTTTAGGTTTGTTTTTAAAATTGGGAAGGACGGTGTACGTGAATACTAGACATTTGGTTTTACTAAGCGTGTACTTTTATGCGTATTTAATTAGTCAAAGCTTCATGTCCATAAATAAAGGGACATTTCTGAAAAGGTTTTAAAATGATCCCGGCCTGTGGTGTCTTGCCTTAAGACTTATGCATGTTCCTACTTGTATTTTCGTCTTAATTGGGTTGTCACACCTTATTGCTTATTGAGTCACGTTTTTCCTTCTATGCCCAGCTCGTGTATTTTTCCTGGTTTAGTGTAACAAATGAGACAGCTGCTAAAAATGTAGAAACTGCTGCACCTTGAAGGCCAGTATTCACAGTTTGACAACAGGGTACCGATGGCCCCACAAGATCTCATGCCTTTACACAGTGCCGTCTTACGCTGTATGTAAGTGTGTACATCATCGGCAGCTCCTTATTCGATTTCATCTTTGTTTTTTGTTTTGTTTGTTTGTTTGTTTGTTTTTTACCTCAGAAGTTAGAAACACAAAATGAGGTGTATTTAGGGATCTGGCCTATATTTTAACTGCTTAAATTTGGTGTCAGATTACACAGGATGTGATCAGCATATTAGCATTAACCCCTATGGAAAGCCATGTGTGTTATCATGGTTGGTGTGATTATCATGTCTTCCATATACGTCACTAAGAGAGTTAAGAGTTAAAAAAAAAATAATAATAACTTGCCATGAGTTAAAAGCTCTTACAATGACAATAAGGGAGATAAACATTAGTAGTAAAAGATCCATCCAGTACAAGCTTTCTTTGTGGAAGTGTTGTGACAGAGCGACAGTAGGAGAGCTCTGATATATCTTAAGGCATGTCAGGGACTGGAGCTAGAGTGAGAGAATGAGAGAATGTCATTGAGAATAAGACAGGTTGGACAGGTCAGTCCAGTGGGAATGCTCATCGGGTGTGGCGAGAGACACAGCGAATAGACTCCGATTGAAACTGGCAAGATAGAGAGCAACAAAATAAAAGGAGCAGCGTAAACCGAGTACTGATTGAGAAAGAAACAAGTGTCGTTTTTGTATTTTGAATTAAAATCGCAGCTCGGGATTTTAAACTCATCGATCCTCAAGGACTTCCGTTTGACTACGATCGTTGGACTCAAGTGGATAATTGAGCCTATTTGGACACAGTGATGTAAACATTTCTCCTGGGTTGGCTAGTAAAGGTTTGACAGCTGAAAGACCACAGGAGTTGAGGACGCAGAACCGGAGACATGGCGGAGGCACCAAAGATTGAGCTCTTCATCAAGGTCAGAGTTTGTACTTTTCTATTTTCCAGTGAAAGCTGTTGTAAGTTTAGACAATGTTACATTGGCTAGGTTTGTAATGGGAATGGATCGTACTGTATGAGTAATCCTTTAAAAAAAAAAAAAAAAAAAGAGGCTTGTTTGAGGCTTGTTTACTTCCAAGACTTGGTGTTAAAAACCCGCACTTCCTGACAAACCTGTGGTAAAATCCCACAATTTGTCAA
The DNA here is from genome assembly GCF_001660625.3 of Ictalurus punctatus. NCBI lineage: Eukaryota > Metazoa > Chordata > Actinopteri > Siluriformes > Ictaluridae > Ictalurus > Ictalurus punctatus. The sequence goes on along the minus strand of NC_030433.2, from coordinate 3,199,835 downwards.
CAATATTTGGAACGACTAAGCTCTGGAGAAGACTGAAACCCCCCAAAAACAAGCCACACTCAATGCAGCCATTTTATTGTTATAGAAAACCTGTCAAAACACCAGCTCTTGCTATATGATATCTGATTTTCAGATCAAGCCATTTTTTTTTTTTTTTTTAAAGAAATCAGGCTTTTTTCCCCCCCACAGGCAAGTGATGATGGTGAAGGAGTTGGCAACTGTCCATTCTGTCAGCGGCTCTTCATGATTCTCTGGCTTAAGGGGGTTAATTTCACCCTCACCACAGTGGACATGAAGAGGTAAGAGAAATACGCAGTGATTACGCAATCATTAAAGAGGGCATTAGTGTTCAACGTCGCTACCCAACCCTGCTATCGGTGATCTACCGCCCTACTGAGTTTAGTCCAGCCCTACTCTAACATACCTGATAATAAGTGGTTTCTGGAAATTATAGCCACATGTAAATATTATAGCCAGTCTGGTAGATCTCCAGAAGCTAGGCTGGGTCCCCTGGTTCCTCATAAAATCTTTGGATGATTAATGGTTCTAGATCTTCTACTTGGAATCTATTCTATTCCCCCGAGGGCACACTGAAGAACCATTTAAATGCTAGATCTAATCTTTTGTTTTGCTTCTAAGAATGATCCCAGTGATCACCAAACCTCCAGTTTCATTCTCGGAAGAAAACTAATAGCCAGTGACCTCATGATACCAAACACAAGTCACTACCCCTTGAGGGTATGCCTTTTTTAATCTTTACACTCTTATAAAACAGGGTTCCTCAAAGGCTCTTGGTAGGTCCTTAAAGGGGTTTCACTTAGAACCTCTTATGAAACTCTCTATATGGTACTATATTGAATCTTCACGTAGCACCTTTACGTGTTAGAGTTTCTAAGAATGTACCCAGTGATCAGCAAGAGCCACCTTCATTCTCAGATAAATAGTATTCTCTACAAAAGTAGATCATCCGATACAGGATTGGTGATCTTCAAGGGTCCCCCTAGAACGGCAAACTGAAGAAACGTAGGGGGTGCAATAAACTGGTTAGTTAAATACAATTAACCCAGTAATCACCAAACTTGCTTATAATACAGGGTTCCTCTACGTTGTTTGTTTGTTTTTTTCTAGTTCCTTAAATGTTTTTAATTTAGAACTTATTATAAATATATCGATTCTATATTGAATCTTTAATAGTTCCCACAGTGGGGTAAACCAAAGAACCCTTTATGGTGGTATGTTATTTGTCGGTTTACTTTCTTATAAACTATTTTCTCTCAAGAATTTTTGATGCTTAATTGCTCTATCTCCCTGAAGGTGTTCCACTTGTAATCTTGCACTCTTGAAAAGGAAACTGTTGTAGGAGAATGTGAAGAATCTGTGTTGAATTCTCTATAAAGGAAGAGAGCCAAAAACAGGGTTGGTGACCTTCAAGGTTTCGGACAATCCAAAGAACCCTTAATGGTGCTAGAGTGAATCTTTTTTCAAGAATGATTCCAGTGATCACCTGTTCCTGGGCAATATCTGCCTTCACTCTACCTTTTTTTTTTTCTCTGTAGAGCTCCAGAGGTTCTGAAGGACCTTGCTCCAGGCTCTCAGCCCCCATTCCTCCTTTATAATGGAGAGGTACGCACTGACACTAACAAGATTGAGGAGTTTCTGGAAGAGACTTTGGCACCTCCACAGTGAGTTTCACCTTGCACCATTTGGGGAATGTGTTGTATTGTAATGGTGGAATTCCTAAGAATTAATCTTGCACAAAATGCCTGTGATACATGAAGGACATTATCTGCAAACAGTGACGGATTTAAGGACAAGATCATCTATGATGTTCTTGATAAAAGACATGATCTTGTGGACATGTTTGTCATTCCAGATTTTCCAAACTGTGCTGTCGCTATAAGGAGTCTAACAGTGCTGGCGATGATATCTTCCACAAGTTCTCTGCTTACATTAAAAACCCCAACCCTGGACTTAATGACAGTGAGAAATTGTTTGTGTGTATGGTTGGGGGGGGATGTTGATGTATCTTGATGAGGACCAAATGTCCATATAAGGATATACATGTGCATATATGAGGAATATCTAACAGTTATGACCTCTTGGCGAGATTAATAATAATAATAATAATAATAACAACAATAAACGTTATATAGCAGGCCTCTCAATGCACTTTACATAAGAGCATGTATAAAACCAGTTAATAATAAAAATGTCGTTTCAATTATTAATAGCAATAATAGTTCAATAACATGAAGTAAAATCAATCCTAAAGAAATGTTTCAAGACAAGAACTTAAATACGCTGAAAGACTGGGCTTCTCTGAGATCAGATGGTAGCGAGTTCTGGTTTTGGAGCATAAGAAGAAAAGAAAATTGCCCATAGTATGTAAACGAGTCTGAGGGACAGTTAAGAGACCAGAATCGGAGGGGTGGAGATCACTCGAGATTAGGTGTTCTCACATGGAAAAACGTTTTTCCTTTTGGTTACTAGGGTTAGGTTTAAGTGTAGGCATAGCATTAATTAGCTGCATTAATAAATATGTCAGTGGGAGGTCCTTACAGGGATAATATGACAAACATGTGTGTGGGTGTGTATACAGACATGTGTCAAATGTGAAGAAACTAGTTGGAATAAAGAACAGTGTAACACATTGTACACATTAGCAATTAAAATGCCATGCTTTGCGGCGTGTATAAAAATGCTGAGCAGGCCCGGTTAACCTCATTTCATTTTGGTTCAGAATGGAAAGAGGAAAAGATCTTGAAGCTTTTTAAAAAAAAATTATTTTTAAAAGAGGGTTCGTTATTCGGATAGGATCTTGTCACAGAGTCTGCTTTGTTTCAATAGGAATAGTGACTAAAATGACCTCAGTAGCAGAAAAGCTTTAATGCACCTCAGCATAGATTCTACAAGTCTGCAACACCATTCTAATGGATACCGTGGTTGAATACGCACATTTAATGACCGTGATTTTTAGTGCGAGCAAATATAAATGTAGGCAAAATGTTCTTCAGGTGTTTCCATGTACGACTACATAGAGAAGGCTATAGTAGTGTAGGCTATAGTGCTTAAACAAAGACGTTCCAAAGATGAAAGCAACTTTAAGAGCTTCCGAAAACCACAGTTCATACAGAGGACAAAAATAATATGGTAAGGTGAGTGAGCGTACTCTTGATGACTGTGAGAGCGCGTGTGTTTGCGTACATCAAGAGAAGCGTACGGGCCTGAATGCTGGATCCCTATACTGAGTGGCTCTGTTATGCCATGGCAGGGTGTTTTGCCTGTATGATTTGGAGCCACTGATAATACCCCATCTACACAAGGACTCACTGGATGGTTTGATGAGGATGAAAATAATCACCCTTCTCTGAAATCATCAAACTAATCAAAACATCCACCAGATATCCACTAAACTGGACTCTTGTAGGAGATGTTGGACTGGTGCTCTTGGAGGATCTTCAAATGGATGGAAATGTGAGGCAATATCTTTTGGAAGAATGGTGTTCCAGACTTGTAGAATCTATGCCAAGCCAGCTAGTGGTAACCCAAAACCTTACTAATATACCTTATAATGTTTTTTTTTGTTGTTGTTGTTTTAATTATCTGTATACATATTAGCCTCTGTTGTATGTATTTCCAGTGCTGGAAAAGAAATTTCTGAAGAGTCTGATGAAGCTGGATCAATACTTGCTCACCCCTCTTCCATACGAGTTGGATAAGAACCCGAATGTAACTCAGTCCACCCGAAGCTACCTGGATGGAGACTCCCTCACTCTCGCTGACTGCAACCTTCTCCCCAAGCTACATATTGTCAAGGTTCTAAACATTATGTCTTTTATAATATGTTTGCCATAATCGGGGCCAATGTGTCTCAGTGGTTAAGGGTCTAGACTCCAAGTAGCACGAAGCTATTATTGGATCCCTGAGTATATCCTTCAACCCTCAACTATTAAGCCCAACTGTAAAACCGTACAAAAGCATCAAAAGAATACATGTAAATGTAATGCAGTCTTTGAGAGCTGATAGAGGAATGGGAAAACATACAGTGGCAACCCACATTGAAAATCTTTTCACTCTTTTTTTTTTTCATTTAAAATTGGAAATAAACGGAAGGTTTTAGGTCAATATCTTGAATTTCTATTATGCACTATTTCTATCTCCCCATTCCTAGGCACATTTGTACTATTCGTCATGTTAACTGCTTTGTACAAAAGGTCAGAGTTTCCTCGTGCCAAATCTCTTCTATCGAAGCATGTGTTCCGACAACACTGATGGATTTAAAGTGTCAAATGTCAAATCTAAATCTAAGATGGATCATAAGGTTTGGCACAATCCTGTGGAGTCCGTGCCAGCTCGAGTTCACATTGTTACCGAAGCAAAAAGGGACGTACCAAATACTAAGAAAGTCTGAAATTCATGTAAACATTTCAAAAATTCGACTTTTGTTGTCAATAATATCATTTGTAATGAAGATTATTGTATTAAAATTGGAAAACAGCGCTCTCAGACATTTGGACCCCACTGTATCTTCATTTGGCGGTGCGTTTTATTTAAACCGACTTGCCACTGAGAGCATTCCAAGCACTTCAGGGTTAGGAGCTTTTCCTCATGCGCTCAACAATAAAACTCTGGCACTTCTTGGAACTGAACCTCAACCTTCACTAGTGCAGAGCCTTACCCTCCAAAACAAACACCGCCCCATCCGATGCTCTTCACAGATCTCCCAACCTTCACACATTTTGAGTAGCAGCACCGCATTTTAACATCAGATTAGGTATGAGTCACCGCCCAAGAATACGCCAAATCAAAACTGCACATGAGACAATCAACATATGAATCTGGTATGATTGACAGAGTGAACTCTCTGATATGAACTGATACCCTCTGGAATCCCTGCCCTCTTCTCTCTGTCCCATGTTAGTAATAGTAGTAGAGGTTAAATAAGCCTACAATGAAGTGTCAAATCGAACACCAAGCACTTGGAGGGGAAAATTTGCTTAACTAAAAAAGAAATGTGTGATAGCTTCCTCCTCAAGCACCTGTAGGCCTGGTGGTTGTGGTAAAACCCTATATATAGCACACTGCAGTTTCAACCTTTGCCAAGTGATTTGTGAAAGGACTGTATAAAAATATGTACTGCGTTTTTATACTCGCTGTCCCTCATTGTGACTGTGCATTATTCCTCCTTAGCGGGGGGTATTCAGTTCAACCAGTTTGTATTATTTCTTGTAAAAGTCACCCTCATGCAGTGGTGTAGACAAGGCCATATGCCCATATATACTGTAAACATACTATAATAATATTGTATACTCAGTAAGCCTGACCGGACGACACTCCTGGTCCTATGGAAGTCTTTTTTTTTTTATTATTACACTTGTTAATGCATTGCTTACGTCCTCTTTCTTCTCAGATTGTGTGTAGGAAATATCGTGATTTTGGGATCCCTGCAGCCCTCACTGGTCTGACTAAGTACCTGGAGAAATCCTACCAGCGGGACGAGTTCCGCTACACGTGCCCCAATGACGCAGAGATCCTGCTCGCCTACCATTCTGTGGCCAAATATCTCAACAAGTAGATCGAGTATAGCAGGGGATGGGTGGGGCTTGGCGAATGGAGTGGCTCTAGGCAAGCCCGAATCATATGTCTCGTAAATACAATTCTATGTTAGAGGTTTCAAATCACCTGTGGTTTGTAGGTGGAGGTTCTTTTCTCTCTTTTTTTTTTTTTGTACAAATGAGATATTATGTGCTTTGAGTATTTGCTACCTTCTTTGTTTCATATTAACATGTTCGCCTGTTTGTTATTATTACTTTCGGTACTGCCATATTCTCTGTACATGGAATCATTTGTCTGTACAATTTACAGTATAAAATCTCAGCGGAAAAACATAATGGTAACCATTTGAGGTTTCTGTTGGTTCCTGGTGATTTTATAATGGTCTGTAATGATTACTAATGGTATGTGTGTGGGTTGATCATTATGGAAATGGTCCTAATGGTTTTAAGTGGTAAGTTAAGAGTGTGAATCATTCTATATGAGTTTGATAGTACTAGTTGGACTTGAAGGTGTCCTACAGGTGTCTGATGGTCTCTGTGATGAGCTCGCAGTAGTAGGCTGTCGTATAATGGTGATTTAATGTACTGTGCCCAATAGACTTTGCTTCAGTTATTCTAGACTGCAAGGCTTTCTTCAAGAAGGCATTCATGGATATCAACACAAGGCTTGCACACCATTAGGACACAACAATTAAATTAATTGGGCGACACAGAGACACAGCAGGGTGTGTTGCTGTTGCACAGCTCCAGGGTTTCAGGGTCGATTTTACTGTCTGTGTGGGGTTTTGCATGTTTGCCTCAAATTCACATGGGTTTCCTGAAGGTTCACTGGTTTTCTTCCAATGTCCAAAAAACATTCCAGTAGGTCCATCGACTATGCTAAATCACCCATAGGTGTAAATGAGCGAATGTTGAACTCCAAAGGACAGCCGACTAGCGTGTACTCCCGCCTGCTTTACCAGGATATTCTCCAGATCCACTGCCACCTTCATCCCCCAAGATGAAAAGCTTACTGAAGATGAACAAATTCAATCGCACTGAATATATCCAAGATCTGTAACCGAATCAAGAATGAAGACCAAGTAGTCTGGTGGGAAAATGTTTCATGGAAACCATTAGGGCAATTTCTATTAGCTATATATTTTATATATATATATATATATATATATATATATATATATATATATATATATATATATATATATATATATATATAAAATATGTCTTTCTTTCTTTCACAAGATTACACATGCCATTCAATTCTGTAAATAAGACCAAAAGATGCACTGAAGCAACTTTAAGAATTAATAAAATGTGACTTTTAAATTGTGTCAGTCTTAACTTGCTCGTCTTTATTTGCACCTATTTCCACTTTACCACTGTATGAACTCAAAGAGCTGGTTAAACTGGTAGATGTGTGATATAAACAGCATTTATAACCTGTTGAATATCATTTCCAGCCTTTAAGCTTTTACACCCCACCTGTATTCCGGGAAACCCCCCACCGTCTATGGGAGTAGGCTGGCGGTAAACAACGACGCCTCTGATTGGCTTGTTCTGACATAAACAGCCAATAGCGATCGAGAATACTGCAACGTTTCTGACAGCTGAAGTAAACAGCCGTGAGGAGGACACAGAAGTTTACAATGATGTGAGGGATTTCTAAAAACAACAGGTTAGCAGTCAGAACTTTACATTGTAAAGCTCGTTGCATTGGAAAGTAGAATTGTTTCCCCTTCCCTGTTTTTATCGCAGTATATGAAGAGCTGTGATGTTTACCGCGAGCTAACGTATTTGACGTAGCTAACGTTACTGTCGTTAGGTTTAAATGAGAGCTGCTACACAGCTAGCTAGGTTTGTACGTTTGTGTATTATTGTCAAGACAATTGTTTGGAGCACGACTGAGCTGATTTAGTGGATGCTAGTCTGGATTAATAAGCTCGAAATGTGTGTTATATCCTATATAAACTCATACCATTGCCTGAGATGAAAACTGCACATTGTGAACCTTTTCCCTTGTTTATAGAAATGGATAAATATGTCAGAGGATCATGTACATCTCCAGTAAGTGACTTTTTTTCTTCTTTTTTCTAAAGTCTTATCATCAAAGTTCTTCTAAATAACTAAGTCAGTATGTTGTGGGAATGCTGCATAGAGGTGGTTGTTGTTTTGTGTCTGTGTGTGTGTGTGTGTGTGTGTGTGTTTGTTTTTTTACCTCAGGTACTTATACCTTTTTAGTCGACACTGCTTGCTAGTTTATTTCAGAGATTCTCAAAGGTTTTGCAGCCAAGCTTTTACATTTTAAACATGCAAGAGAAGTTTATCTGTTTTTAAATTCTTTACTTGTACGAATGATCCGGAAGACATTGTAGAACATGATAAAAAAGAAAACAAACAAACAACAACAATAATAATAATAATAATAATAATAATAATAATAATAATAAAGCACGCGATTATAAAAACCCACGCAATGACTTAAGCCGTGTCCTTAAGCTTATTAATTCTCAATGTATTAGAAAAAAAAAATTATTAATCATGTAATTAAGTAAACATGTAAAAAAAAAAAAAAAAAAAGTATGAATTCTCTGAGGGAAATGTTTGCTGAAAAATGACCTTTTAGTTTTAAATGTTTGGGTTTTAGATGAACGACGAGTTCTAGTCGATTGAAGTCAGGTGACCAGCTGAGAAGGTTGATGATAATAAGATTATGCGGGGGGGATTTTCAACCTGAGGACAACGTTCCCAACAGTGAGACATGCTGGCGGTGGTGTCGATTAAGCGAGGATTCTTTTCATTCACTGGGAAACTGGTCAGGCTTGAGGATGGTGCCAAATACAGGGGCGGTCCTAGAGGAAATATGTTCCGCTGTGCAAGGGACTTGAGACTGTGGTGGAGATTCACCTTCGAGTAGGACAGCGATCCTTAAAGCATTTCAAAGTGATTTCAAAACAAGAACCTGAATGCGTTCCAATGGCTTAGCCTAGACCTCGATCCTGAAGAAGATTTGAATACGTATGGAAGGCGTTTTAGGGTAGATGTACCTCATATAAAATGGCTGAAGAATGTAGATTATAAGCTAGGTGTAGCTACTTATTACACGGCCAGCCCAGTGTATATGTTGTGTTGTGTTAGTGTTCATGCTGTCTTTTCTAACGAATTAAAGAAGTGGCCTCTTTTGAGAGCACGTGCTGAAATCCCCCACCCCCCCTCGCAGGAAATCAGGAAGGAAATTGCCTGAAGCACGCAGTAGCTCACTTTCCTCAAAAACAATTTTGTTGAGCTTCAAAGACGCCTCCTGTGCTTTGAAATGTGAAAGATTAGAATCAGACTGTACACATTTCATGACCTTACCTTTGCAAGGTTCTGTCTGAACGAAGGAAGACCCGTTTTGAAAATGTGGAACATTTAAAGTGTTGACATTCCAGCTAGGAGAACTCTAAAGTACTGAAATTTCCATATACCACTCAAGATCTGCATAATCGAGGTTACTTCAAACTGACATTATTGAAATCCTGAGACCGTTAAGAAGTGTGTTTTGTTTGTTGTTTTTTTTTTTTTTTTTTTTTTTTTTTTTTTTTAAAGTGACCAGAGTTCATTTAGTTTTATAAGGTTCTGTTTCTTATAGAGCAATGCCTTAATTTCATCCAATAACTAATAAATGGTAATAAGCTGAGCACCGAAATACATTTTAAGCCTACTAAGACCACGTTGTGATAATTTATACTTTTGAGTGTTTTTTTTTTATTTTATTTTTATGAACGTAGTCTCTAAGATCTAAAACACACCATATCTCAGTATGAAATTTGAAGTCGTTCCTGAACAAGGTATTTTGCCTGGAATTTTCATTTCAATTGTCGGAGTTAAAAAAAAAAAAAAATTAAAAAAAGATCACGATTCAGGACAAAAATTCTAAAGCGTGTATGCGTGTCATGTTTCGCTTCAGGTTTTGACAGCTGGAATTGACTTTCGTGCCCGTGTGCAGCAGTTTATGGAGGAGAGGATGCAGACTACAATGGTACTTCACGCTGAGAGGGCCTTTTGAAACCGAGTATCATCTGTTCCGTTCTAGTTGAGAAATGAATATTGGATCCACTTCCGATACCGCAACACAGTTTCACATGCAGTATGTGCCATTTTAACTTGATTATATCTCATATGAATTGTTTCTGTGTTGCAGTTGACAGGCATGTTAATAGGGGCCGTGGTGGCCGTGTGCCTCATTGGCATCTCTGTGCTCTTCCTCTACCGCAGATACAAGTTATCGAGTAAGTTACCTTCCTAACCTTGATCCCTACACCGTTGTTTGACTTTTAGCATTTCTTACTATGCAGTTATGACCCAAATGGCGTTCACATCATACTGTGCGTGCCCTCTATTATCCAGTAGGACTCGTAGTGCTCGATGTTATTAGAGTATTATTACGATCACAAAATAAAGGATAAAAAGACAAGTTAGGTTCTAGTCGATTCAGGTCAGGTGACCAGCTGAACAGGCTAATAACAATAAGATAATGTGAGGGGAGTTTAAACTGAGAATAACATCCCAAACTGCGAAGCATGGTGGTCGTAGCATCGTTTAGAGAGGATGCATTTAATCACTGGGACACTGGGAATATTGATATTCTTATGATGACAAAATAAAGGATAAAACATTACCAGGCATGCTTTGCTTGTGGAAAAAAAAAAATCAACAATGTGGTGGTGTGATGCGTTACCAGCCCAAATGTAAGAGCACAAAGTGCTTTATTCCTCTTACACCGCAGCAATTTGCCAACGTATATAGTATTTCGTATTAGTTAAAGAACATTATACATTTTGTCCTTTTATAGTCTCATTTAATATTGTGAAATATCTGCAGTACTAAAGGATGGTTCCTGTTATCACTTGTTATAGAAGCTATGAATGGTTGTTTCCTCCCCAGTCTTTCCTTTTTTTCTTTTCTTTTTTTTTCCGTTCTCTCTCTTCAATTTAACGAGAAGAAAAACGCAGCACGTCATTTTACAGAGAACCTTGGTGTAAAACTGGGCGTAAAAAGTCTAAAGTCGTCTTTTCTCTGGCGAGAAATTTACAGACTGCTTACTGATCAAGCGCTTTTACAGCGAGTTGTTGTTGTTGTTATTAAGGAAACGATAACTTATAAGAACAAGTGCGTTAATATAAACCTGTGATGTGATTTACTGTCAGAGATGCCGTTCTAGACAATTAATCAGCAGTTCACCAGAATCGAGAATTCAACAGCGCTGTTGTATAAATAGGAATCAAAGTTTACAGGTCGTAGTTTTGGGTGTGTTTTTTTTATTTATGTAAACGCGCTGTGCTTTTGTATTTCGCAGGTCAGCAGACGGGTACGCCTCGGTACCGCTTCAGGAAAAGAGACAAGGTTCTTTTTTATGGGAGAAAGATCATGAGAAAGGTTAGTCCCTAGTCTTATTGTGGGATGTATTTGCCAGGTTCTCAGTCAAGTCTTCAAGTCTTTGAACGGATCCAGATCGCTCCGGATTCCAGTCATTGAACGGATCCAGATCGCTTCTCATTCTGCATCTCAAGCTCTATTCCTGCTCAATGAACTGATTTTGAAATATCCAAAGCGAAAATACTGTTTCTGTAGATGGCACTGTTTTTATCGTGTCATTCGAAGCAAAATCCCACCCATTTCACACAGGGTACTTTTGTATCCTATTCATTTCTTTTCCCTCGCATTCTTTCAGGTCCAGACTCTGTCCTCCACACCCTTGTCTACTTCAGTCTCTAAACATCGCCCTCGGAAAAGGCCTAAAGTCTTGAGTATAGCTCGAAGGTATTCCTTTATAGACTGTATAGTATTTGGTAACACAGGCGCTTTAAATGCAATAACGGTCTGACGTCAAGTAGAAAGCGCGAACCTTTGAACCAAGACGAAGTTTTGATGTGCTCAATATATTACAGGATATTGCGGATAAAGAAGGAGCCCCCGACCCTGCAGCCCAAGGAGCCTCCTCCCTCTCTGCTGGAGGCAGATCTCACAGAGTTTGATGTGCAGAACTCCAACTTGCCCTCAGAGGTGCTTTACATGCTTAAGAATGTCAGGTTGGTAATTCGGACCGGTTAGACAGATTATGTTTTGCACTGTTTTGTAGCATGTACGTTTTAGGGAAACTGTACAAACTCCCCCCAGTTAGCATAGAAATAGGGTGCACCAGGATACTTATTTTTTTCTTTTTTTGGCTCCCAATCCAGTACTGAATGTTCGAACAATGTTTTGGTATCTGTTCACAATTGGTACCGATAGGAAAATTCTGAATGTCTAACACGTACAGACAATAAAACGGACACAAAGATCTCCAGTCTGACTGGTTGCTGCTTTGCTTTGTCATCAGTACAACTCTATAAGTCGTTCTTAAGTTTGTGGAAAATGGACTAGAATTAAAGCACGTTCTATTGGCTCTTGTTATTGGTTTTTGATTGCGCAGTGGAAAAAAACACCTCGCTTGCACATCTGATGAAGATCCAAAATAACTGCAATTTGCTATCTGCTTTCTTCAAAAGTGTTGTTTTAACTGTGAGGTTTTTTTTGTGTGTGTGTGTGTGTGTGCGTGTCTGTCTGTTTGCGCGCTAGAGTGCTGGGTCACTTTGAGAAACCTCTGTTTCTGGAGCTTTGTCGACACATGGTGTTTATCGAGCTGCAGGAGGGCGAGGGTCTGTTCAAACCAGGAGATGATGATGACAGCATTTATGTGGTCCAGGATGGGAGACTGGAGCTGCGTATCCATGAAAACGTAAGGGCCAGCACCAAGGAACATGCCACATATCGACTTTACTTCTGGCAGTGAGAGAGAGTAGTTACAGCTGAGGTCATAGGTTTACATACACCTTGCAGAATCTGCAAAATCTTAATAATAATAATAATAATAAATGATTGATCATTCAAATTTAATTTTGTTATTTATATAGTACATTTATTTATTGAAGCAAAAAAAAAGTTATCCAATACCAATTGGACCTGTGTGAAAAATGTATCTGCCCCCGTAGTTACTAATTCCCCAAATCTATGAAACTGCATTGATAACGAGGTTCAGCCGGACTAAACGCAACCAGGCCTGATTACTGCAAACTCTTTTCAATCAAATCAACACTTAAATAGAACTTTTTCAACAACATGAAAGTCTTATCTAGTAACACACTTATGCCAAAGTTGAAAGAAATTCCAGAAATGATGAGGAAGGTGGTGATTGAAATGCATCAGTCTGGGAAGGGTTACGAAGCTATTTCAAAGGCTCTGGGACTCCAAAGAACCCACAGTGAGAGACATTATCTCTAAATGGAAAATACTCAGCACAGTAGTGAACCTTCTCAGAAATGGCCGACCTTCTAAAATTCCTCCAAGAGCACAGCAACGACTCATCCAGGAAGTCACAAAAGAGCCAAGGACGACATCAAAGGACCTACAGGCCTCTCTTGCTTCAATAAAGGTCACCGTTCATGACTCCACTATCGGAAAGACACTGGGGGGAAAAAATGTCATCCACCGCTAACCCAGAAGAACATTAAGGCTTGTCTGAATTTCGCTAAAACACACCTTGATGATCCTCAAACCTTTAGGGAGAATGTTCTGTGGATTGATGAGTTGAAAGTGGAAATCAAACACTGGATTCCACAAAAAGAACATCATAACTACAGTCAAGCATGGTGGTGGGAGTGTGATGGTGTGGGGATGCTTTGCTGCTTAATGGCCTGGGCAACTTGCAGTAATTGAGGGAAACATGAATTCTGCTCTCTACCAGAAAATCCTAAAGGCGAAACTCGAGCGCGTCTGGATTATGCAGCAAGACAATGATCCGAAGCGTAGGAGACGGTCCACCTCTGAGTATTCACATTAAGAATCAAGCGTATGTAAACTTTTAAACTGGTTCATTTGTGACAATTCATTTGTTATCGTGTCTTGTGGCATCTAAATACGGACAATCGACAGCTGTATAACCCAAGTATAAACTTTTGGACTTAAGTCACTGACTCTGAATACATCCCTGTAAAAATGAGGAACTCTTTATGGCATGTCTTTTCGTCTTTGACTCGTACGCACTCCAATACCGGTAGACGGTTATTCGTTTGTGTTGGTTATGCTTGCATAATTGTGCGAATATGAATCTCAGGATGGCACAGAGCCAGTGGTGAAGGATGTGCTGCCTGGAGACAGTGTTCACAGCCTGCTCAGCATTCTTGACATCATCACGGTGAGTCTCTCTCTCTCTCTCTCTCTCTCGCTCTCTCTCTCTCATCTATTCTTTGTCCTTCATCTAGTGCCAGCACACAAAAGTTAATGCCCTTCTTCCTCTTTGTCATTCTCATCCATTACCTTTTTTTTGTTCCGTAGGGTTATCCTGCTCCGTATAAGACTGTGTCTGCTCGAGCAGCGGCACGCTCCACCATCCTGCGCCTGCCTGCCTCTGCCTTCGAGTCCGTGTTTGAGAAATATCCGGAAACGCTAGTGAGAGTTATACAGGTACAGGCCCAAATCTCACTGAAACTTAACGCTCTGTTCCATGCGGAGCCCTAATGTAGAATTCAGTTCTATTACGTTTGATTTGTAACAATAGAGATTTTGTCACAAAGCAGCTTTACAGGAATCCGGATGATTTACAGTATATTTATCTCCCTAACGAGCAAGCCAGAGGTAAAAGAGAGGGGAAAAAAAACTCTCTCAGACGACATGAGGAAGAACCTTTGAGAGGAACCAGACGCAAAAGGGAACCCAGTCTGTTCTGACACCAGATAGTGGGATTAGAAAGCATTACTCTTCAACAGTTTTTAATATACTATAAAAGTCTCGAGTCCTGTTTGCATTTCATGAGGTCAGTGTAGTGATCCTCGGTCTAAAACATCCCACGTGTCCCATACATGACGGGTTATTACCAAGAAGCCTATATGTAAAAACAGTGTCCCGAAATGTCCCTTTCTCCCAAGTGTCACAATTCGCAGGGTAATGGGTCACCGAACGAACGACTCGGCGGGAGCTGAAAACTACAAAACGCGACTATACAGGGAACGAGCACCCCTTAAGCACGGCGTGTGTAAAATCGTCCAGAGATTTCAGCGGTCATAGACACACACTAACTCTACTGGCTAGTCTCATGTGAATTTGTTTCGGATTACTTACACTACCGGTCGAACGTTTGGAGACGCTCGACCGAAATGTCTCTCGTGATCTTAAAAAGCTTTTGATCTGAAGGTGTATGATTTAAATGTTTGAAATCGGTGTTGTAGACACGAAATAGAATTGTCCCAAAATATTCATTTCTTTCATTAGAAAATCAACATTTTATTTACAAAAAAAAAAATTTCATTTATTTATTTATTTATTTATTTTTAAACGTATGACTCGGGCGTAATATTCCGAAAAGCAGCCGATAAGAGTCCGGCGCCGGTGGGAACTCCTTTAATACTGTTTAAAAATCATCTCGGGGGAAATTCCTCGAGGAATCGTTCGAGAAAACGCCAAGAATACATTTCTGGAAATTCTAGACAAAAAGGGCGTCGACTTTGAAAATACTAAAATATTAAATTATTTTGATTTGTTTTGGATTTTTTTTTTTTTTTTTTTTTTTTTTTTTAAACCATAACATAATTCTCATTTGTGTTATTCCAGAGTTTTGATGACTTTTTTTTTTTAAATTATTATTCTAAAATGTGTGGTGAAAAAATAACGAATGTGTTCAAACTTTTGACTTGTTAGTGTGTCACTTATATTTACACAAACTTACACAAACTCATTTGACCAAACTAACTGGATTTTTATAAATACCAAAGTTCTTTTGTTTTGTTTTTTGCCTCTTATGAGGCCCAATGACGTCTTTTGACCCATATGTGTGATTTAGGCATGAAGCTTGCATGATACTGAGAGAGAAGTTTCTCTTTATGCATTTCCAGCTTTCTCCTGGTAGCTCCAGTATAAAACTAAAGAAGCAAGACACGTCGTGCTTGATCAAATCTTTTCGGATAAGGGCAGATGCGTACTGAAAGGACACTTGAACAAACAGAAGCATGTGTGCGATCGTTCTAGTAACTGAGCTTTGTATGTTTGACTGTTTTTGTTTTAGATAATCATGGTTCGGCTACAGAGAGTGACCTTCCTTGCCTTGCATAACTACCTGGGGCTAACCACTGAACTCTTCAATCCAGTAAGAGAACACACACACACACACACACACACACACACACACACACACACTACTCTACTGAAGTGTAATAAATTCCGGTTATTGCAATGTATTCTTATCATTATGGAAACGTTTGCTCGTCACAATGGGCATGAAACCCACACACACACACATGTGAGTGCGCGCTGTACAGTCATACAGAGAATCACACATGCCCACAGTTGCATTCACACATACACACCCTCCAGATCGCACGCACCCGTTCAAAGTTATTTCATACTGCGTTAATTCCAGTGTCATCGTCATTCCTGACTGTAGGTCAGCTATAAAGTGCAGTGAGAATGAACGGAAGTGATCACAGGACCTTCAGTCCTCATTTAAAGGACGCTGGATTTTTCCGGGCCATCAATTTCTCTGATCAGGTGCAGCCGTTTGTCCTCATTGACTCCTGGCTGGATTTCTATGTAATTTTTTTTTTTTCTTGTTCATTTGCTTTTTTTTTTTTTTTTTCTCCACTCAGTCAGCATATTGTGGCTGGGTTGTTTACCGCAGGCTATCACCATGCCCTCTTCTGATGCAGTATAAGCCGAGATTAATTCCCGGGTACCCCACATACGGTTGTAATTTGTGATAAGCATGTCTCGTGACACATAACGATAAAGGTTTATGTAAACCCCATTTGCTTTTCGCTAAAATGAAATCCGAATGCTGGGAAATAAAGTGCGATTCACGGTCTGTCTGTGTGCGTCGTGTTGACAGGAGAGGCAGGCTGTGCCTCTGACTACAGTCAGCAGTGTGATTGCTGAGGGAAGCCCCGGCCGTGTTCCTCGCAGACCCCATTTGCACACACCGTTAGATGAGGATTACAGCCAAGGACCTGCAGATTCTACAGACTCGGGTACACACACACACACACACACACACACACACACACACACACACACACACACACGCAGGCTAACATGAATTGAGATTGAATTAATTCGCTGGCATGTTCTGAAAAGGTTTTTATTTATTTTATTTTCTTTGTCAAGATGGAGGGAAAACGGCTTCTTCAGAGAATTTGTCTACAGTTCTCAGGAAACCTCGCTCTGTCTCAGCACCAGTGGACAGCACAGGTATTGTCTCTGACTTTCAAGGCCGTGACACACCATGTTGTCTGTCTGCTTCCATTGAAATGTATTTTTAGTAAAGCATTGGAAATCCGAGCAAATCGTTTGCAAATTCAGCTCAAACCCATTCTGTAGTCCTAATGGTGTGGCTAGCGTCTCTCACAAAGACACAAAAAATAAAGATGGCGGTATTTATTCATCGAATTCTTTCGTCATCGAAGATATCCAGTTGCCTGTAGGCTACGTGTTTTGCTATTTGCTCGGCGTGCCAGTACTCCATCTAATCTCATGAATTATTCGTATTCAAGATCCGGCATCGTGGATCTTTCCGACTTCATTTCGCAGCGTACGTTTGTAAAGTTGTCAGATTTAGAGCTAATGTTGTAAGATGGAAATGTAGCGCCACTTAGAGTTTGTGGGCCAGGATCCCATCTTCAGATTAAGCCTGGTCCTGGACTGAACCACTATCGCAGTCTAGACCATGACTAAGCTTAATCTATCTCTGGGGTTGAACCTGGTCCTGAATGTTCACCTGAGCAGGGGTAGCTGGTAACGATCTGAGCATGGCATACGAGCGAGCCAGAGTGACCTTGGAAGATTCACTGCCCAGCCCTGTTCACTACAAGGTAATGCTGCTGCCTGATTTATTTATTTATTTATTTATTTATTTATTTATTTATTTAAAAAAAGCATTTATTTATTTAATCCTCATACAATCAAACTGGAATATCCATAAAGTTCACTGCATTTAATCTGCTTTGCTTCCTTCTTTCCAGTCTATTCTGAAGAAGACCGTGACCATGCATCAAGCTCCATCCACAGTGTATCATTACACAGATGACGGCGGGAGGTCTGATGTTCCCCCCAGTAAAGTGGGCGCCATCTTCGAAGCAGCAAAAAAGGACTTGTTGGGGATTTTCCAACTGCAGGTGAGTGCGTGGGATACATCAGACAGAGAGTGTTACACCCAACTGTACGCCAGTCCTGTTTCTCATGCTGGATCTCGCATCTTTTTTTCTTTTGCTTATTTTATTATTTTTTGTGTGTACATAATGTGTAATATTTCATTTTTTTCAAACTTTTCACAGTTCACAGTAATACATCCCGATCATAAAATATATTATTCACCTTAACGTACGTTTAGGACCCCAGTCTATTGGAGGGCAGAGTGACTCTGCACCAGGTGAAGGCCAGCTCTGTGGTGGCACGTCAAGGAGACCAGGTATAATCATTCTGCTACCTGATGACACCGTGTGTGCACCGAGACTGGAACCAGTGTTGACTTCAATTGATTTATTTTTTTTCTAAAGCAACGATGTACCCGAGATCTCTCGGCAGTATGTCAGAGCTATAAATTTGTAGTTTTGTGTTTGTTCATTTTTGTGTGTGTGTGCGCTGCAGGAAGTGAGTGTGCAGTTTGTGATTTCGGGTTTACTGCACGTGTACCAGCGGATGATCGACCGTGAGGAGGAATCGTGTCTGTTTGTGACTCACCCTGGAGAGTTGGTGGGTCAGCTGGCCGTGCTCACAGGGGAACCGCTCATCTTCAGTGTGCACGCTCAGCGTGACTGCACCTTCCTCTCCATTTCCAAAACCCATTTTTATGAGTACGTACAGAGTATACTCATTTTCAGGATTTTTCACACACTCCAGCTGAATACTCGAGTCTGTACCCCAAAAGCTCGTTTGTGGCATCCACCGTTACGCCACCACAATGGATTTGAAAAGACGCGATCAAGATGGGATTGAAGTGTAGATAAGGCTAATTACAGCCTTTTTTTTAATTATTTTTAAATTTTTTACAGAGTCCTTCCATTTTCACAGGCTCAAAAGTAATCGGACAATCGACTGATGAGCAGTTTCATGGCCAGGCGCGGCCTGTTCCCTCATTATTTCATGACAAATTAAGGAGATAAAAGATCTGGAGTTGATTCCAAGCGTTGAGTTTGCATTTGGTAGGTGTTCGTGGGAACTCTCGATATGCGGGCCAATGAGGTTTCGATGCACGTGAAGGAGGCCATCGTTAGGCGGAAAAGCAAAACTGACTTTTCAGAGAGATAGCAGACACTTTAGGAGTGGCCAGATCAGCAATTTGGTTCGTTCTTTAAAAGGAGGAACGCACTGGCGAGCTCAGAAGACCACGGAAGTCTTTCCTCGGTGAAGGGAAAAACCCCTTCACATCATGTAGGCATATCATTGTCTAAATCTACAATCAAGAGATGCCTTCATGAATGTAAATAAAGATGCTTTACCTCAAGATGCAAACCCCTGGTAACTTTGAAGAACAGAAATGCGAGATTAGACTTGCTAGAAAACAGCCTACTCAATTCTGGAACAATTCTTTGGACAGATGAAACCAATATTAACTTGTAGCAGAATGATGGGAAGAGAAGAGTATGGAGAAGGAAAGGAATGGCCCATGATCCAAAGCATGCTACATCATCTGTCAAACAAGTTGGAGGAAGTGTTATGGCAAACGTAACTAACTGGCTCACTGGTGTATTTTTATGATGTGACTCCTGATGGAAGTAGCAGGATGAATTCTGAAGTGTATAGGCCGATACTTTCTGCTCAGATTCAGTTCAGCGCTGCAAAGCGGATGGGACGGCGCTTCACATCACAGTGCAAAACATGCCGCGAAAGCAACCCAAGAGCTTCTCAAGGCAAAGATATGGAATGGTCTTAAATGGCTGAGTCAGTCACCTGACCTCAACCCAGCTGACCTTGCTTTTCACTTACCGAAGAAAAAACCGAAGGCAGAAAGACCCACAAGCAAACAGCACCTGAAGACTACTACAGTAAAGGCCTGGCAGAGCATCTCTGGGGAGGAAACTCGACATTCGTTGACCGTCCATGAGTTCCTGATTCCTTTGACCGCAAAGGATTTGCATCCAAGTATTGAAAATAATCCGTAATTGTTGTTTGTCCAATTAATTTTGAGCCTCATTCAAAAGAAATGGAACGACTGGGCTGTAATTCCTAAACGGTTAATGCAATATCTTTTGTTAAGCCCCTTGAATTAAAGCCGAAAGTCTGCACTTCAGTGTCCTCTTGATCGCTTTATTTCAACCCCGTTGTGGCGGTTTACAGAGGCGAAATGCATGAAAATTGTGTCAGTGTCCAAATATTTATGGACCTGATTGTAGTCACAAATTTCTTGCACACTGCTTATGAATTATTTTATTGTAGGCCACTTCGTGTTCTTCTACTTGTTCTGTGTGGAAAAGATTGCAAAAAAACAAAACAACGTGAGGTGTTGGGGTTTTTTTTATTATTATTATTATTATTTATTTATTTTTACCTTAATTAATTTAGAGAATTTAATTATTTTATTTATTTTTGTAAATCAGTGTTTCTTTACTTCTAATCAGTGGGGAACATTTTGGCTGTAGACTTCCAGTCACAGCTGCCGACTGGAACGCGTGCATTCTAAAGGCATTCTGCCTCTTCTGCACCCCACCACTTCCTCTTCTCATACATTGTGAAACTTTTATCGTAACGAGTTACATGCCAAGTTCCACCCATGTCATATGATGCCCAGCCTTGGGTGTGGCGCAGTTCCGGTGTCGGTTGAAGCAAACCGGCGATCACCGTTTTTAGGTGGACCGGATACGTTTCCTCCAGGTTTCAAGCACGATCAAAGGTCATCGGAGATGCCAACGTATTCGATTTAGCCGTTAGCGTTTACAATTTCTCACCTTTTTGATTTGGTGATATAGGAGACGGCAGAAAAACCTATGCTTCTGTGTATATGTGTGTGTGTGTGTGTGTGTGTGTGTGTGTGTGTGTGTGTGTGTGTGTGTGTGTGTATTTTTATAATTCATATCCAAGTTAATTGGTCCAATTTGTTTGTGTACCAGAATCATGCGTGCAGAACCGACGGTTGTGCTAAATGTAGCTCACACCGTAGTGCGCAGGATGTCCCCATTTGTCAGACAGATTGACTTTGCGCTCGACTGGATGGCTGTGGAAGCTGGCCGAGCAGTCTACAGGTACGAGGTTAATAATTCCGTCTAATTCTTGTCCGCTACTGTGTGTTACTAGCAGTAAACTCCACCTGCTGAGTTTTCCGTTTAAGACGGTTTATCAGGTCACTCGATATTGTAGAAAAATGCTGCGATTCCTCCTCTTAATATTTTTGCAGAGCACAGTTCTACAGTCTGCTTTGGTCAGCAGTCGATCGTGAAATGCATGCAGATTCTGTCTTGTCTTTCCCATATATTAGTGTCTCGGCATGTACCGGAAATACATTACATAGTAATCATGTGATCTCGGATATCGGCGTTATCCGAACGTTTTTTTATTTATTTATTTTTACTAGTATGAGTTAATGAAAACTGTATCGATCAAGGTTTCTTCGGTCTCTTCTCAGGCAAGGCGATAAGTCCGATAGTACCTTTATAGTGCTGAGCGGACGCTTGCGTTCGGTCATTTTGAAGGAGGATGGGAAGAAGGAGCTGACCGGAGAGTACGGAAGAGGAGATCTAATCGGAGTGGTGAGCATCACGCGTCTCGAGTGCAGTCGCATGCACGTTATTTTAGACCTGGATTTAATAAAGGAAAGGAGCCAATGTTATTCAGCGAAAATAAATAAATAAAATGCAACACTCTGTCCGTAGACACACACCAATGTGAACAGTGCTTCAGACATATCGCTCTCTCTCTCTCTCTCTCTCTCCGTCTCTCTCTCTCCCTCTCTCTCTGTCTCTCTCTCTGTCTCCGTCTCTCTCTCTCTCTCCGTCTCTCTCTCTCTCTCTCTCTCTCTCTCTCCCCCACCCACAAGTATTCTAGCGCTGATGTCGTTTTTCTCTGGCTCTACACTCACTTTATTAGGAACATCTGTACCTTCATGTAGTAATCTACTCGGCCAACCATGTGGCTCTAGAGTTGACACAGAATGGTGTGGAAAAACAAAAAACACTACACGAGCAGCAGTTCTATGAGTGGAAACGCCTTGTTGATAAGAGAAGTCACAGGAAAATGGCTCGAGCTCGATTGACTGGAGCTGCCAGAAAGGATATAGTAATGTTAATGTTGTCTGTTCTGGGTGATTTTTCTCCCTCCTTGCCATACATACCCCCTGGCTGCTGATTGGTTAGAGACTTGTGCGTCTCCGTGGTGATGCCCATGCTGCTAAGAATACCTGTTCATGCTGATGCCATGGTTACATGCTGCAAAGGGTGGCGTAAATGCTTTGTCAAGAGTCACAAGGCTCCTGATGTGTAGATCCAAATTTAGCTATGTTTGACGTCATGGGCATGGTATATATTTTTATTTATTTATTTATTTATAAACACAGAGGTTTTAATGATGCTATTTATGTTTTGGAGAATCTGGATTTGTATTTCAAAAGCTGATGGACTTTATACATAGTTCTGGTCAGTTACTGTACCAAATTACACATGTATGCAATATAATATTGAGTGTGTGTGTGTGTGTGTGTGTGTGTGTGTGTGTGTGTGTGTACAGGTGGAGGCTCTGACCCATCAGAACAGAGCCACTACAGTGCATGCTGTGAGGGATTCGGAGCTGGCTAAACTGCCGGAGGGAGCACTCAGCTCCATCAAGAGGAAATTCCCACAGGTGCATGATCCACTACACATCTCATCTTTGGGAGCTTGACCTCATTTACACGTCTCATTCTTTTAATTCAAACGCTCCACCCCCTCCGCCCCATTTCTCCCGCTCTGTGTCTCTGGTCTTCCTAGGTGGTCACACGACTCATTCATCTTCTCGGGCAGAAGATCCTTCAGCAGGTCAATGGGCCTTTAACAGGTATGTGTATAGTATGTTCAATTAAATACCGTCTCCCTTGTGTCGATTGATTGCAGGAGTTGTTTTGTTTGTGATTTTGCTCCTGTGGTTTCCCAGCCCGTAGTCTGTCTCTGCACACTCCAAGCAGTAAGTGGGACGCAGGCAATCCTGCCTCCAACCTGTCCACCGTGGCCGTGTTGCCCGTGTCTGAGGAAGTCCCCCTGACCGCGTTCACCCTGGAGCTGCAGCACTCTCTCATTGCCATCGGTAAGAGCATGTCTCTTTGTTTCCATTCAGCTGGGCAGAATATTACTAGAATATTACGCTCAATACGAATAGCATTTCAGCATTTCATTTTTACCTAATGAGGCGTCGGACAAAAGTCCGTCGCTTAAGAATTCACCCGAGAGTCTGTTGTGAATAATGCAGCTTGTAAATTGGATTTTTATTTATTTTTTTTAACTGCTAGGTCCCACACTTCTCCTGACCAGTGACATTATCAAACAGCGATTGGGTTCTGCAGCATTGGACAGGTTTGGCATTAGTATAATATAGATGTGTCTACACAACTGTGTGCTAAGTAGCAAAAAAGAATGCTTTGGCTCACCAACATCCAACCATGTGATTGCCTGTTCATTATGTTGTCCTTCAACTTGGGGGTGTGGCTTTAGTATTATCCCCGAAGGGTGTGACTGTATGTTTTTTAAAAATTTTTTTTTTTTTAAATTGGATTTCCTGGGGTTTTTGTTTGCACTAACATTGTTAATAAAAAAACTTTGGTGCATCCCCCCCTCCACAGTGTGCACGAGTACAGGTTGTCGAGTTGGCTGGGCCAGCAAGAGGACATACATCGTATTGTCCTGTACCAAACCGACGGCTCTCTCACACCCTGGACCCAGCGCTGCATCCGCCAGGCTGACTGCATCATCATCATCGGACTTGGGGAGCAGGACCCCGCGGTGGGGGAGGTACAGATCTTTACAGACAGCATTTGTAATGTCCATGCTGTTCTCCCTGCCCATTTGAGAGGGAAAGAACAACTTACCCACAAAATGCTTACTGTTTCTTGTGAACTCTTGAAGTGAATGCTTTGGAGGTGTTGTTTTTAAAAGATGAAAATGTACTTGCTGTAGATTCTATCAGTTCTGTCTTATCGTCTTGACAAAATAAAGACGGTTTATGAAATGAGCATGTGCCGCAAGCAGATTAAGTTTGCCGTTATAGCGAAGCGTGCAGGCAGCGCTAATCTTTCTATTTGCATAGTTGTAGTTTTCTACAAATTATCATATCACCATGTGACAAGAAAAGAAAACCTGCGATACCGTTTGAATAGAGATTTCGGCACAGGATGAATACGGGCCGTGTATTTGGTGCGCGCCGCTTCTCGTTTTTAAGTGTATGTATGTATTTATTTATTTATTATACCACAACTTCATTAGTGAATGATGTCATACTTTTTAATCAATGTAAAGTTACTTAATATTGTGGAAATGATGGTGACGTGACGCTGGCCAGCTGCGTCTTCGCATCACACTCGGGGGGGGGGAGTGCTACCTAACTTATTCCGTATACATGAGCTCACACGTGCAGGGTCGGTTAGATTCACCGTGGTTGAGAAGGGATAGACAGCACGCCATCCCTCTCACCCAGACATCATGGTCAGACAGTGATTTCCGTGTCATCAGCGGGATTTTAACTTGCGGTCTCCCTCTGACGGGACGAGAGCATCCGAGATGTCTTGCGTCCCAGTGCGCACCTCGTGCCTCTTTCACACCACAGTGGTGCTGATAATTCAAATAATTCTGAAAGGTTAAAAAAAAAACCCTCATAAAACCCACTTTTCCTTTTAAATCTTGGATGCAGTGAAATGAGCGCGTAATTATGGAAGTAGTGGTCCGTAGAGAAAGCGATTTGGAAAGGAAAACAACACAGGCCTGAAGCGTACATCAATATTCATACACCAACGGTAAATCAATTTCAATAAGAAACTGGATTTTTTGGTCTCTGTACTTAGTTGGTTTAGAGTACATCCTCCTTTCTTTTATTTATTTATTATTTTTTTTGTAGGAAGTCTTCAATCCATTTTTATTAAAATTTTTTTAAAACATCACAAGGGCCCTAGACTCTAAAGACGGTCTCAATCGCATGCTTCCTGTGTTTCTAGCTGGAGCGGATGCTGGAAGGAAGTGCAGTGAGGGCTCAGAAACAGCTGGTTTTGCTGCACCGGGAGGATGGGCCTCCACCCACAGGAACTGCTGAGTGGCTCAACATGCGCAGCTGGATCTCCAGACACCTGCATCTCTCCTGCCCCCGTAGGGTCTTCTCTAAGAGGAGCCTGCCCAAACTGGTACCACACAAACCTACTCGTCAAGTTGGGCCGTTTAGACCGATGACTAAAGCTTTGTCTATATTAATAGTATTTTAAAGCATCATCTAAAGCCCTCTTAATCATTCTGTCATACGTTTAAATAGCACTCCGATCGATGTTCAATCATCTTCTGTGTTTTTGTCCTTAGAGAGAGATGTACCAGCGTGTTTTCCAAAAGCCTGCAGACCGCCACTCTGATTTCTCCCGTCTGGCAAGAGCCCTGACTGGCAACGCCATCGCATTGGTACTTGGGGGTGGAGGAGCCAGGTACTCAGCTTTCAGAGTACAATGGTCCAATGAAAAATTCAACTGATCCAAATTTACACAAAAATGTCTTTGCACTCCCTTGTGTATATACAGAATAATAAAAACCGGTTGAGGTGGGAGAAAAATTCATAATATGAGATCATAATAGACAGAAAGGCGTTTTAATCTGTATTTTGCACCATCTACTTATATAATCGTACTAAACATGAAACCATGACACTACAACAACCCTGTAATTATCTCCCTCTTTACTCTGAGTAAAGTGTCTGTCTAAAACTTGTTAAACTTGGTCATTATGTATTTAAATCAGACTCCCAAATGCTTTTGATGTACCTCTCTGATAGCTTTTCTCTTTAAACATCTCTTTTAAGAGCGCCGCCGCGAAGCGCCCCTTCATGGCTTCATTTCGACATTTACACTCCTTTTTTTTTTTTTTTTTTTTTCTTCTCCAAAGGCTCTCTTCCTTTCTTCCTCTCGCTCTTCTCCTGTACTTCACTGTTCTGACAGTTTCTTTGTCTTCTTTCTTTGCCTTATGCAGGAGGTGCTTAAAGGTTTGTTTGCTTTTTCTCTTCCTCTTCTCCCTGTCGAGATCACCTGTTCGTTGGATTTCCGCAGTGTAAATGTTATTCCGCTCATGCCCCAGCGTATTCAGTCGTGAGCTTTGCGGTAGGCGCGTTTCAATAGACGCACCTACAAAACCCCGATTATCCGAAAGCGATGAGCGCACCTTCATTTAGGCAAGCGTGTTTAACCTCTGTGGAGGCAAAGATTTGATGTCAAACAATGCATGTTAAGAATCTGCTCGTTCTGTTAAGGGGCTGCTCTCAGGTGGGTGTCTTGAGAGCGCTTCACGAGGCTGGGATCCCTGTAGACCTGGTGGGAGGCACCTCCATCGGTTCCATGATGGGAGCTCTGTACGCCGAGGAGCGCAGCTACAGCAGGATGAGGATCCGAGCCAGGGAGTGGGCTGTGGTCAGTATGAGCTTACGTAATGTAGAAATAAACACTTGCATCCTACACTACACTGATCTGAATTGGTCCTGGACCAGTTGGCAGTTTAAAACTGAAGTTTCTGGGGGGGGTTGTTGTTGTTGTTTTTTTTGTGTGTTTTTTTTTTTGCAAAAACAAAACCGAACGACAAGATTGACTAAGTCAGGTTGTGAAGACTTTGATGGGGTCTCTATTAAGCAAATACGCCTTAATTAATGGATTAGTGAGTTAATGAAGACTATTTATTCACAGATTTAGTTGGCACTAAATCTCAGTAGCTATAACTGTACGAGGTTCCAGTGTGCGCAATTGTAATTATCAACATGGATGTATTATTGTTTATGTTTCTGTCTGGTTTCGCGTTATGAAGGTGTAGATTATATCCGTTCAATTCAAGTGATCATTCAAATAAGCTAATAAGTATAAAATGATGGTGAGTCAAATGAAAACCTTGAAAGCGTGACATGAATTGAAATTTAATCGTTTTTTGTTGTTGTTGTTGTTGTTGTTGTTGTTGTTTTCTCCTTCTAGAGGAATCTGGACACTCGTTAAATGCTAGAACGCACGAAATGGAGATTTATGTAAAAATGATGCACTTTTGTGATTCCTGTTTGCAATAAACAATGCAAAATTAAAAAAAAAAAAAAAAAAAAGGGTTTTAATTTGACCCCCGTTTCATAATGTATTATAATATTTATTAACTAATAGTTGTGATTTTTTAAAATTTATTTAAATAAATAAATAAATTGTGGCCCCTTTTCTAAGCTTCAGAGACCCTACTTGTGTGTGTTTATGCACCATCTCTTTTCTTTACCTTTTACTTGTATTTAAAGGAGATGACATCAGTTTTCAAAAAGATTGTGGATCTAACCTACCCCATCACGTCCATGTTCTCTGGAGCAGCCTTTAACTCCAGCATCAATGCTGTCTTCAAAAATAAGCAAATCGAGGTAGGAGGCATGCTTACCCGCTCACAGATGGTTCTAGAAATATGCTTGGTATTGACCTTACTAATTCACCTCTTTATTCTTGTTTCGATTCCCCTGCAGGACCTGTGGATCCCTTATTTCAACATCACCACTGACATCACTGCTTCTGCCATGAGAGTGCACACTGATGGTTGGTCTTTCTCCCTTGCCACCCACGCTTTTTATCGGGTGACCCAACATGATCCCAACCCTCCCCCACCCTGTTTTCCAGGCTCTCTGTGGAGATATGTTCGTGCGAGCATGTCATTGTCCGGTTATCTTCCTCCTCTGTGTGACCCCAAAGATGGACACCTTTTAATGGATGGAGGTTACATCAACAACCTGCCAGGTTTGTCTCTTGCGGTCGCGTATGTTTCAATTCGCAATCCGTCTAACGGTTTGATGCGATATATCTCATCATTTTGGTGTTGGAAATGCTGGGAATTGTGTTCGGGCATGATTGATTGATTTCTTGATCGTGTTAAATGTCCCCGACACCGTTTCATAGTTTAGTCTTTTATTTAATTTGAGCGCATCCGAAAGATGTCCTCTGCGGCAGTCTGCCCTCGGTGTCGCGTATTGATTGATTGATTTATTTCCCCCTCCCCTGTGTTTTAGCGGATGTGGCGCGGTCGATGGGAGCTAAAGTTGTGATCGCCATCGATGTGGGCAGCCAAGACGAAACCAATCTAACCAACTATGGAGACGCTCTATCTGGCTGGTGGCTGCTATGGAAACGGCTCAACCCTCTGGCAGAGAAAGTCAAAGTAAGGGGGAATTGCATTTCAGCAAACGTGGACAATAAATTCGAACCGGACTCCTCGGCCGCTCGCTTCACGGGGTTCCGCTTTTGTGCGTGTTTTAGGTGTTGAACATGGCTGAGATCCAGACTCGCCTAGCGTACGTGTGCTGTGTGAGGCAGCTGGAATCCGTCAAGAACAGCGATTATTGCGAATATATCAGACCTCCCATCAACAGATATCGCACTCTGGAGTTCGGCAAGTTTGATGAAATTGCCGTGAGTGACTTTTTGTGCGATTTTTTTTCCCTTATGTTCTAATTTTCTTTCTACCCTTGTCACTTGTTTTTTTTTTTTTTATCCTCTCAATTGTAGCCTCTCATCCTCTCTCTAGCTGCATTTTCTTCACCCTTAAGCGTGCAGTTATAATTAGGGATGCATTGATACCACGTCTTTCAGTACGAGTACATGTCTTTTGGTGCTTGTTAATACGGGCGCCGATACTCGAATAAGTAACCTACTTAACATTAACCAATCAAGGAGCGTGTGTTTTCAAGTGCTTAATCTCCTAGGCTTGTTCTTGAAAAGATGGTGAGTTGATTTTTAAATGAAGTGGTTACCGTGGATGAAGTAGAGTTGTAGTGGAGAAGAGCGGGTTTTGAAATCTGTCCACTTTGCTATCATGTCGTGCCATTTGTTTATTAATGCGTCACTGCACACATAGGCACAAACAACCAGGTGGGATCAGATATTGCTGTCTGAGCTTTCTTTTTTCTTTTTCCCTCGTCTTCTTTTCCCCCCACGAGTAGGAGTAAACGAGCACAGTAGTAGGCTGGTACTCAATAGCAGTGTCTGTATCAATGCGTCCCTAGTTTATAATGTTAGCCAGCGTAGCAGCATTTCCATGCAGGAAAGCCTGTTCTGTCTGATCTACTGCACGTGTTCCACACTGTGTTGACAGGAGGTGGGCTACCAGCACGGGAAGACCGTGTTTGACGTGTGGTGCAGGAGCGGAGTGGTGGAGAAGATGCTGAAGGACAGGCGCCAAGAGGAGTTCCACAACACCCACAGCAACAATGTGAGTAACTGATCATTTCCACACTCTTCAATCCAACACCGAAAGTATTTTTAGGTTAGGTTTTTTTTGTTTGTTTGTTTGTTTGTTTTTTTTTCTTTTTAGTTTTCCACTTTAGCAAGGCATTTTAAAACTTCTCCTTCATTTCATAAGAATGCTCACTGGGTGGTGAAATGTTGCCTTGGAGATGACCCTGCCTACTGAGATCAGGCACGAGACCACTCGTATGCGGCGTTCTACGACAGCAGTTAACACAACTGTTAAATGTTAAAAATATTCTCTTCTTAGTCTGCTCAGTTCTTGCTCAGTCTGTGCACTCCTTTAGCTTATGTTTTGTGTCAGGTGTGAATTCTAGGTCAAGAGAGGTTGGAACATCCATTTGGTCTTTCTTTTAGATGGTGACTTGTCCAAACGCCTCCTTCACTGACCTGGCAGAGATCGTCTCCCGTATCGAGCCTGTCAAACAAGCACTTAAGGATGGTAAGTAGGAGAGAGAAATCGAGAGAACGTTCGAGGACCGTTTTTAAGAATTTTGGCACGTCCCTCCACGGAGTTAGTAAAAAAAAAAAAAAAAAAAATTGCTCTCGCTGAACGAAGAATGTGATCTCATTAAGTTTGATTATATAAAAGGACGTCGGCCGAATAGCTTGCCTCTGTCTGTTTCTCTCTGTGTCTATCAGAGGAGTCCGACTATCACACTGATTACGAGGAGGAGCTGGTGGGAAGTGCCCTGTCTGACATGGAACCCACCAACTACTGCAGCGAGCACACAGAGGAGGAGCTGACTGCTGATACCGTGAGTATCCACAACCACCAGACCGCCTTATTTGTTTTGCACTGCTATAAGTGCGCTGTTGCCTCTAAGGGCTGGGGGTAATCTGGCAACGTATAGTACTTTTTAAAATAGACTGTCTGAACATATTTCCCTGTTGAAGGAATTCAAACATTCATTTATCTATCTATCTATTTATTTATTTATTTATTTATTTATTTATTATTAGAATCCGAAACAATCGTACTCGCCAGAAACAACCGTACTCTGATTCAGTCCGCAGTGTGTAAACCACCTTAAAATCTCGGTGAATGTGTGGCGGTCTGAGAAAACTCTTGACATAGTGAATTTTTTTTTTTTTCCTCAACAAGTAAACTTCCAGGTTTTTTATTTATTTATTTATTTATTTATTTATTTATTTATTTATTTATTTATTTTTAAAAAAGTCTAGTTACTCCCAGAAGTGAAAAGGGTTTAAAAACACTTTTAAAGATTGAAGCCTGATTCCACTGAGGCACAGCAGCACTTTAATTTTCTAAAAGCAATTTCATTTCATTTAACATATACTGAATAAAATGTCGAACGAATGAATAAATACGCCCATGAAAACTGTCTTCTCTCTATACCCGCCTTTATTCCGTAGCCTGCTATGAATAGGTTTCATATACAAGTATACTAGTGACATTTAGTAACACCAACTCTCTTTTTATTGTTTTTTTTTTTTTTCTTTCAGGATGAAGACCTGGAAAGAGATCATTCGGAAGACGTGAGTGGAGCATGTACTTCTGAGCCACAGCACACAACAAGCCCTAATGACACTCCAACTGTAAGAGCCAGAAAGGTGCGAGAAGAGTGACCGGTCAGCCATGACTTGTGACATCTATCCGTCCAGTGCTGGGTTGGCTTATGACGAACACTTACATTCCCAAAAAAAAAAAAAATGCAGCGTTCCTCAAGACTTTCACGAATGTGTTCTTATCTACAGTAGAATGAACGAATAATAGGGACATTTGGTTAAAAACGCATTGGCAGTCAGATGGGCACGGGTAGATTTTCTGCACCTCGTGCCGTGTCTGTGCGGTAAGTAACGTCTAGCGGGAGATTCGTGTAACCGACACTCTTACATTATCACTGTGAATCATTTAAATGCAACATCCTCGAAGCACAAATGAAAGGACTGCTCAACGTTTCACTAAGATTGCTCCCTCGCCACTCCGTACCAGTATATTCGAGCAGAACCGTTTGTTCATGAACATCTTACCCGCTGCTGCAAATGCTGTTTCACAGCCCAGCCTTGGGGTACTGAAGTATTTTTAGTTTCTACTTTTATTTTCAACCACTACAGTATAAACATTCAGCGGTGATTTTATAAAGCATCCGAGTGCGATTTCAGATTCGACATCTCCAAGCTGTCCGCATGAACCGACACTCGTTTGAGAGTTTAAATACAACAGCCGTCCAATCAAGACCGTAGCGTGTCCGAAGTCCGACGATGAATGACTGACTCCGCGTACATCCGGACACTCCAGAAACAAGCCTATCAATGCAATTTAGGTGTTTTTTTTTTGTTTGTTTGTTTGTTTGTTTGTTTTTTCTTTCTTCGTTCGTGTAATCGTGTTTGTTCGAGACGTTTTATGTGTTCCGCAGTGCCTTTTGCTCTTGCTCTTTACGATGAAGTAACCACAGGAGAGCCGTCACGTCTGATTCGTTTAGTACGCCTATCAATGAGTCTAACAGTACTAAGAGTCTAATCTTACAAGTGCACCTAGTATAGGGTGTTTTTTTTGTTTGTTTGTTTTTTGTTTTTTTAAAAATAATAAATACCACTGTGATGTAACTATAACGACTGAAGACACGTACTTCGCTACCTTCATTTTGCACTCCTGTTCAATCTGACATTTTCAGTGGTCAAGTAGTGTTAGTCACAATATGTAAAAACCTACAGAGTCCTTGACATTTATTTACAAATGCTCGTCCAAGTGCAGTCTTTATTCACGTTTCGAATTGAAAATATGGAAGAAAGGTGAATTCAGTACGCCGTACGGGTTTCTT
The DNA here is from genome assembly GCF_001660625.3 of Ictalurus punctatus. NCBI lineage: Eukaryota > Metazoa > Chordata > Actinopteri > Siluriformes > Ictaluridae > Ictalurus > Ictalurus punctatus. Next base: position 3,168,048 of record NC_030433.2, on the reverse strand, counting down.
AAGGGTTGCGAGGAAAGTGATCATTCAGTTATTTGTCAAAATATATGACACTAATTACTAATAAAGTGCAATTAGCAATTAAACATGATTTCATATTGATGTATATAATTTTCTTTTCAGAATTCAACGCTCTTCTGATCTGTAATCACGTCCATTGGAGACATTTGAAATGCCATTATATGAACGATCGTTTGATGTGAACTCTTCTTTTTTTAAAACGCATGCCTTACATCAGGAACACGGAGGATTCGTGTTTGCCCGACATGCCGCGATAGCAGACGCCGGGAGGCGTTTGAGCCCAGCGCTAATTATGGAGACGAGCGTCTGAGTTCTGAGGAAATTCAGTGGGCACGTTGCCTAATTGAAACTCTAAGGGCTTCGATCACTGTCTCTTGTGCATGTTGCTACTTATTTTGATCAAAGCTGCTTATGCAGGCTGTTGTGTTTATGAAGGACGTGACTGAGATGTAGGGCGTGAATGGATAAGATGAATAACGTGGTACTCGTGTACCGGGGTGTAATGCCGCGACACCATCTGTTTCTTGTGTGTTTAGTGATCCAGATATCTGTATCTCCTATCTGCACTCGTCACACAAAGTGGATGATGATGATGATGATTAATAATAATTATTAATAAAACACGAGTACTACCACCGTGCTTGGAAAACAGTGGGGGGTTCCTAGATGTAGAAATGGAAGCACTGTCAGCACGGTGTGCGATTTCCGACCCTGACAGTTCCTCGACCTCCGCTACATCGCTGGACGTTCTGACTGGTTTGAATTAGAAGTGTATGTGACTTGTTTTTGTTTTTTTTAATCAACTCATGCTGTTAATATTTTTGTTTGTACCTACGTCCAATGTTTTCTAATGAATCTAGCTGGTTGTATTTCCCGAAATATAAACAAGCTCGTAGCTAACCTGACCAGGCAGTTACTAAGGATGTCGTAAAAGCGAGCACGGCCTTTCTTTGTCCTGCGAGCTTTACATCTCGCGTCCACGTGAAAGCAAAAACCTCCTCGTTTGTTTTACCACGTGCGATCCCGGTACTGATGTGCCGATTTCAACCAGATGTTCGGAGAACCCTCACGGCAAGCTTTCATAAAAAAATAATAATTGCGCATTTCAATAAAAATAATAATAAATAAATATTGAGGGCACAATTTTTAATAATTTAGAAACGGTCTCTCCTCTCCTGGTTGCTTTTCTTCGTGTGTGTGTGTGTGTGTGTGTGTGTGTGTGTGTGTGTGTGTGTGTTTCTGAATGCTGATGACCTCGAGGACTGCACATCTGTCTGTAACCTCACAAGCCGCAGAGATGCACCTGCTTCCATAAACCCCTTCTGTGTTGCTACTCATTCAGGATTGTGACATGACCGAAGATAAAAGGTAACCGTGGATTGGATTAAGCTGAGAGCTGGCCATTGCGTTGTGCTTCCAGGAAAACGTGTCGCACTGTGCGGCACGTAGTAATCGGATTCACAGCGTCATAATAGTTTCTAAATACATTATCTGGCTGAGAGAATGTGAACACCTGACCATCAGACCCATATGCGGGCCTTCCTCGGACTCTCTGAAGTACACGAAGTCCGTGAAGACATGGTTTACAAAGGTGGGCATGAAAGAACTCGAGTGGCCTGCACAGAGCCGGGTCTGAACGTCCTCGGGATGAACCGGAACACCGACTGCACCCCAGGCCTCCTCAGCCAACATGAGTGCCTGACCTCTAATGTTCTTGTGGCTGAATGAGCACAAATCCCCACATCCACGCTCCAAAATCTAGTGGAGAGTCTTCCCAGAAGAGTGGAGGTTATTATAACGGCAACGAGGGGAGTAAATCTGGAATGGGATGTTCAACAAGCACATATAAGTGGCCATAATAGTCATGCGTCCACAAACCTTTAGCCGTATAGTTTATTTCTAGTAGCAAATAGCTATTAATCTGAGTAAACTGCTTCTAGTAGGAATGTCTTTGTCTCTGCCCAGGCTTTACTGTATGTGATTAGCATTACAAAACTCTGTGGGTGTCGTAAAGCGGTAGCAAGGAAGGGGGTTGCAGGAAAACCACCGAGATCCGAGTGACATGGCATTGAAAAATCTCTCCCATTTGCATCAACGTCTTAGTCTCTACAAGGCTGGTTTTTCAGCGCTGGTGTACCTGCAGAACAAGTCTAGAACCGGACTCGTGGTTGAAGACAGTTTGATAGCCCTACTCAGCCACGACCGGACCACCTCGCATTCTCGATCCAGGCCCGACCATCCCACCGAGTGAGTAGAATGAATTAGTAATCGTCTGTGAGCCCGACGTCTTAGTGGTTAGCATGTTCGCCTCACACTTCCGAGGTTGGGGGTTCGACTCCTGCCTCCGCCCTGTGTGTTCGGAGTTTGCGTGTTCTCCCCGTGTTTCAGGGGTTTCCTCTGGGTACTCTGATTTCCTCCCCCAGTCCAAAGACATGCGTTGTAGGTTACTTGGCATTTCCAAAATCGTCTGTAGTGTGAGAATGTGTGTGCGATCGTGCCCCCCTGTGATGGGTTGGCACCCCGTCCAGGGAGTCCCCTGTGATCGGCTCCAGGCTCTGCACGACCCTGTGTAGGATAAACGTTACAGAAAATGGATGCATGGATGGATGTTAGCCTAATGTAATACTGCAGTGAACTTATTCCTCTTAAAATCCCCATTTTATTATCACTTCAGAGCCTTCTGTCTGTTTACAATTTCGATTTCGCTGCTCGGTGTTCAATCTCTTGTACACCCCATCACGTTGGTAAGCACGCAGTGCCTTCTAATCCCAGCCTCCTTTAACTACACCGCGAGTGAACGAAAACCAGTTTAAATATTGACTGAAGCTCAATTTCATGAATCAAATTCGAGTTACTTTCAATTGGTTTCCCCCTAAAGGCCACTTTCTTCTGCCCAGGCGAGAATGCTGTCTGTCTGAGAGAGCTTCTGCTAAGTGTAGATCTCCGACGACGACGACGACGACTTCTCGTCTCCCAGCACTCCCGATGTCCTGATTTGGAAATTCTGAAATATGGCCCATTCGGATGCTGTGCTGGAAGCGTAGGCATCCACGAGAGAGAGAAAACCGATAAAGCGCATCGTTATTTTCTCATTTCCAGTTCAAATAGCAGGGGTATGATAAATAGCCACTTTGAAGAGCAGGGAGGGGTGGGTACGAGGTTTAAAAGCACCATCGGGGCCCAAGCAGGACTTTGTGATAATATAGTGTGGGGAAATAAGTATTGAACACGTCAGCATTTTATTTCAGTAAATATATTTCCAGTGAGGCTATTCACATGAAATTTTCCCAAACTTTTGGTATTAACTCGAGGAAGTATTGAACACACTAAGAAAAAGCAGTTCTCCAAAGCAAGGAACCAGCTGAAATCAGTAAGTAATTATACCTGCAGATTAATATCAGCTGGGTTCGTACATTCACGGTCTATAAAAAGGCTTTTCGTTACCAGGGTGTCACAAGAAACAGCTCATGATGGGTGAAAGCAAAGAGCACTTGCAAATGAGACGTGGGTGGAGCTTCCAGCAGGACAACGCTCCAACGCGTACAGCGAAGGAAACGCTCTCAATTGGTTTCAGAGAAGAAAAAAAAAAATCAAGGTATTAGAATGGCCCAGTCAATTACCTTACTTGGATCGAATTGAACAAGATTTAAAGACGATACGTTTAGAAGAACGGGCCGAAAATCCCACCCGAATACCGCGGCCGATAAATTTCATCATACGGGAAATGTCTTGAAGCTGTCATTACAAACAAAGGCTTCTCCACTGAAGTATTAAAAACATGTCGGATAGCGTGTTCGATACTTTTTTTTTTATATATATATATATATAACCATCATTTATAGACTTTAATGTTGTGAATTTCCAGAGTTATTGAGTTCACACTGATGTCTGGTGAAAAATTTCATGTGAATAACATCATTCTGAAATATATTTGCTTGGGGGGGAGTCCCACGTCCAATACTTATTTCCTTAACTGTATGTTAATGTGAAAATGTGCTGGTTGAGAGGAAAAGACACACGAGAAAGCATTACTGTGGTGCCATGTTCCGCATTTGTACTTCCTCCCTAATGGAAGTCGCGCACGCCGAAGACACGAGCGGTCGGGTTAAACGTTCGGGACTGCGAGGACAGTGTGTCCGAACTAACCAATCTAATCCTTAATGTAATCAAATTTCTTTTAGTCCACACTAGGTGGAGATGTCGAGCATCCTGTTAGCTTGTCAGTCATGTTTTGTTTGTTTTGTTGTTGTTGTTTTTTTGTTTTTTTTTGCAGGACAGTCCGAGTGCTGTGAATTCACAGACGGAATTCTCACGTGTCTCTGGGGGACGTGTATACGACCAGTCAGATATTTGAGAGTTGATCTTGTCTCCAAACCTGGGTATCATGATGAACGAATGATTCTATTGTGTGAAAATTGGGTCAGATAGAGAGGTGTGTGTGTGTGTGTGTGTGTGTGTGTGTGTGTAAAGCTACTGGTGAATTATGGATGGCAGTCATTTTGCTGTGATCAGTCTTCTGACTCACTGTGTGTTCCCAGGAGCAGCTCTAGCTTTTGTTGACAAGAGGTTAAATAACACTGGACTGCACAGACAGATCTCGTTCTTGAAGAGGCACTGATTTGGAAGTGCCATGTTGTTGCTCTTTGGTGGCTCTTTCAGCGAGCTAGCATGCACGTTCACACCCACACAGTGCTGTGTATTCGCTCTTGTTGTGAGTACAGTATTCCCAAAACAGGTAAGTGGGTCATTGCGTAGCTGGAGATTTATTCCATTCTTCTCTTTCTGACACTTCCAGGGGTGTAACACAACAACGCTATCTGCATCTGTTTAGTGCTCCAAATATCCGTATTCATATCTGTATCTGGAGTTATACCCAAAGTGGCCATGTCTTAGCCACTTTAAAAATATATGTGTATATATTAAATATGAAAGTTCTCACCTGGAATTAATCATAATTGTGCACATTGTACTGTTTTTATTTTATGATGTCATTTTTTGTTTGTACCATTCCCAAATCCGTTTAACTGGTTCTATTTGTATAACTAGTACCCTATTTTAAACCACGCCACCCTGACCAGGCAGTTACTAAGGATCGGTGAATAAATGAATGAGCAGGTCTTTTTTATTTGTCCCACAAGCTTCATATCAGATCTCTACCTTGAGCCGGCACGACACACGCGTGGAACGCTCGTATTTGCGCGTCTTTTCCTGGGCTCGAGTCTACACACCGCTAACGGCGTTACATACACGCCGAATGTGCGTTTTTATAATCGTGTAGCGATATCAAAGTGTGAAGATATGACTGGCTGTGTAGTGCCGTAGAAGAGGTACCGTATAAGCAGTCTGTGTGAAATGTCATATTTAAAAGCGATTCATCTGCTTTATTATCCAAGCACGACCGGCTGTTATTTAGAACGGCTTTTAACGAAGCACTTTAGCGTCGGGAGACAAATACATTATAACTTTGTTGTTTTCTTAATGCGACCGCGAGATGGCTTAAATGACTAAAAGTCTGATTTTAAATGCACATAGAGCTAGGAAAGAAGCATATTTAAAAGGAAAGACGGGGAATGGGATGCTGTGCGGGGAAAAAAACGAGTCGTTCTTACAGGTGATCCTGACCTTTTTATCTGTATTCGGATTTCAACCAGGAGTGGGCGTGGCCTAAGACGGAAACATTTCAACAAGCCCTGCTTAAGTTCCTCAACCTCGGCTACATCACTCGAGTTCGTGACCGGTTTCGACTAGAGTATGTGAACAGGACCGTGTTGCGATCCTGCTCAGACGGTTCTTATTTTCCTTTGCGACTGTCTGTGTTATTTTCTAAGGAATCTAGCTGGTTCCGTTTCCCAAAATATACTACCGTGACCCTGACCAGACATCTATTACGGATGCTGTAAACGCATCCCGCACTGCTGTACGTTCATTTGTCACACAAGCGTCGTATCAGTCTTTCCGTGTCCCGTGAGCTTTCTATCTGACCCCTTACTTGCACTCGCATAAAAGTAAAACCCTCATGTGGTCTTCTGCTGTTCTAGCCCACTCATTTACATTTAGCAGACACTTTTTTTTTTAAATCCTAAATTCACCTCAAGGTTCAATTGTAAAGAGTGCTTATTCGAGTTAATATAGACTTCCTGTCAGCTCAAACGCAGGCTGGTCTGATCTCTCTCATCATCGACCCTGCGCTCACTGGATGTTTTTTGTTTTTCACACCATTCGGTGTAATCTTTAGAGACCGAGGCATGAGAAAATCTGAAATACTCAAACCAGCCCATCTGACACCAACAACCATGCCATGACCTTTTCTTCATTCTGATGTTTGATGTGAACATTAACTGAAGCTCTTAATCGGTATCTGCTGCCACCTGATTGGCTGATTGGACAACTGCATACATCAGCAGGTGTACAGCTGTTCCTTTCAAACTGGATGGTGAGTTTATGATATTATATATGTGTGTATGTGTGTTTACCTCTTCAGTGCTGTTAACAGAGCTTTTGTTTTTAGCTATTCCTTAAAATAGAAGCAAGTGCGAGATACTTGAGTCAAGCCTGATTTCAGCTTCCATTCCGCTTCAATTCGACATGCTCTTCCGGATGCAGGAATTTTTCCAGAAAAATGTCACGTCTAATTCATAAACGGAAACCCCAAGCGCACAGATAAGACCTTTTTTTTTATTTTTTTTTTTTTTTTTTTATGAAGAGCAAATGTGCCAGACTGAGATAATAACAAAAGAAGCAAAGCGTTGTAGTTTATGTGGCTGCAGATAATCCGACTTGGCACGCAGTTCACCTGTTGAAGCCAATCTCCAGCAGAAAGGAGAGGACTTTGCAGATACACAAAAGCATTTAAATGATTTATTACTTGTTTCCTTATGAATCCGATCAGCATGTTCTCACTTAGTGGCTGGTTTATTGTTCTTGTCTGGTACCACAGTGCTGAATTCTGATTGGTCAGAAGGTGTGGAGTAATTTTCTATAACAGTCACTCAAACTTTCCAGCTGCGAGGCTTATTTTAATATGTTCTTATTTCTATTGCATGGTGGAACGCTGTACATAAACGGATTTTTTTTTTAATTAAAAAAAGTGTTTGATTGATTTAATGGATATGGATTGGTTTTCCGTGAGGACGCATTTAACGTTTACGTCTCCAGTGTCCGCGCTGTTCGGAGGTGAAGCTGTTCCTTCAAGTTTTCTGCCATGAACAGAGTTGCATTTCGAAATTCTTTTTGTCTTTTATAAACTTGAAGAAATAGCAAGGACTGACTATTTATAGCCGCTATAGCCTAAGTGATGACAGGAACTGCTGTCGGTTGTTTCGTTGACGTCCCTCAACACAACACGGCGCTGTAAACGGATTAAAAGTACACGTCGTTCTTTTAAATGATGAAAATACGTAACCGTAGTCCGATTTCTGTAGTATAAGAGGAATGAAACGCTTTGGCGTGCGCTCTTGGTGGAAACGATTCGGATACGGTGTCGGTGTCGGGCATCTGCTTCACATCTCACCTCTACGTCGTTGATTATTTTCCTATAAAGGCGCACAGCCCCGAGTGTTCTATTCCTTACATATCCAGCTCTGTCGTGTGTTAATGACTTTTCACACTGACTTTACAAACACGTTGTTCATAATTACTCTTGGCATTCATTTTGATAAGATGGGATATGTACAGTCAGTGCTCTGTTATTAATTATCAGGTCAGTCTGTGTATGTGTGAGCGAGTGTGAGAGAGAGAGAGAGTGCGCACAGGCTCTGTAATGAGGTATGGAGTGTCTGTTTTCCAACTAGAAACGGGTTAAATTAAAGAGCATGTCTCCGAGTGTGTAATGAGTAGCGCTATTTGATGGTACCGAATAATGAGCAAAATAAATGAACTATGGTGAATGTTGGTTAGAAAGAGAAACCTTTTTCAGAGGGCAAGGTCAGTGTTGCAGTTATTTCTTCAGCGTAGCTAAAATATTTATAAGTAAAGTAGGAAGGAGGTTTCTGATGACTGGGACGCCTCTCTGTTTCTTTAACGGCGATACCGAGTGGCGACGCGACGCTTACGGCGCCGGGTTAATGATCAGAAGGTCGGGGGTTCAAGCCCCAGCACTGTCAAGCTGCTTCTGTCGGGCCCTTGAACAAGGCCCTTAAACCCTCTCTTCTCCAGGGGCGCTGTATCACGACTACCCCTGCAATCTGACTCCAGCTTCCTAACGAGCTGTAACGTATACGTGACGGACAAAGGCGGCTTCTTTTACGTGGTTATATTCCGCCTCCATGCGAGTAGATTAAGTAGCTCGCCTGACGACTTAATCAGATATCACAAGCTTAGGAAACGTAACGAACAGGCTAATCTCTACAGTTAGATCAACATTAGGATAGAGCCAGCGCGTTCGGCGTAAATTTGGCACGCGGGCTTTATTCGTATAACCGCGATGCCGCTTGGCAGGATGGAACACGACAGAACAGTTTCTCGGTAGATATTTTTACTGAGCATATTTTCATTCTCGGGCTCTTGTCTCTAGGAGGGATGTAAATGAGAGCCTGAGAAAGAGATGAATGAAAGGTTGAGAAGGACTGCGCGAGAGGGTAGGAACTGAAATGAAGGATGAACGTGGGACTGGAAGAGCGAGTGTACGGAACAAACACAAAGGCAGTGACTCAGCATTATGTGTCTTTCTCAGTATGCCTCCAGAAACCAAATAGTTTCCATAATCTTTTTGACACAGGTGGGATTTGGGTTTTTCACTTCTTTTTTTTTTTTTTTCTCTTCTCACAGGTGTCCCCCCCCCCCCCCCCCCCCCACTCCTCTCCTGCTCTCCTGCCTAGCAAGCTTTATTGACAGATATATATCAAATGCTCATCCTATTCTTTTTAGCTCGACTCACTTAATGATTAGGTGGCGTGATAAAACGTACCAGATCGAGTTTGTTAATCTGATGCGCGGTTGAGGTCATAAGTTTACAGACGCCTTGCAGAATCTGCAAAACGTTAATAATCAAACAAAAAAAAAAGAGGGGTCGTTAAAATTGCGTTCGTTTTTTTTTTTTTTTTTTTTTTTTTTTTACTTATTTATTTAGTCCTGCCCTGAATAAACTATTTCACATAACCGATGTTTACATATAATCCACAAGACGCAATAATAACTGAATTTACACCAATGAACCAGTTCAAAAGTTTACACACCCTTGATTTTTTAATACTCCGTTTCATTTCCTGGATGATCAGCGACTGTGTTTACGTTTCCTGAGAGTTCTTCACGAGTCCCTTAAATCCTCCAGGTCCTGTGTATTCTTTACTTTTCCAGCATCTCCTGCATATTTGAGCCCTTTCCAACTGCGACTATATGATTTTTAGATCCATCTTTTCACACTGAGGACGACTGAGGGACTCGTACACGACTGTTACACAAGGTGCGAACGTTCACCGAGGCTCAAGAAGTCAACACGAGGCATTAAGATCCAGGGGGGTGTAAACTTTTGAACAGGATGATTGGTGTAGATGATTATTTTTTAAAATGTATTTAATTATTGTGTAACTATTGAAACGATACTATGTTAGAAGGAATACTGTACATTTAATATACAGTGGTGCTTGAATAGAATTTTCTATATATCTGTATAAATAAGAAAATGTATTATACTTGGTCAATTTTTTTTAGTGAGGAAAATGATCCAATATTACATAATCTGTGAGTGGCAAAAGTATGTGCACCTCTAGGATTAGCAGTTTAATTTGAAGGTGAATTTAGAGGCAGGTGATTTCAATCAATGGGTTGATGATCGGGTGTGAGCGAGCGTCCTGTTTTATTTAAAGAACAGGGATCAGTCGGAGTCTGATCTTCACAGTGCATGTTTGTGGAAGTGCATCATGGCATGAACAAAGGAGATTTCTAAGGTCCTCAGAAAATGAGTTGTTGATTCTCATCAGGCTGGAAAAGGTTAAAAAAAAACAAAAAAAAAAAAAAAACCCATCTCTATAGAGTTTGGACTCTCGACCAATCCAGTCAGACATATTGTGTACAAATGGAGGAAATTCAAGACCATTGTTACCCTCCCCAGGAACGGTTGACCAACAAAGATCACTCCAAAAGCAAGCTGTGGAATAGTCCGTGAAGTCACAAAGGATCCCAGGGTAACTTCTAAGCGACTAAAGGCCTCTCTCACGTTGGCTAATGTTAATGTCGGGTCCACCATCAGGAGAACGCTGAACAACAATGGCGTGCATAGCAGGGTTGCAAGGAAAAACACACCGCTCTTCAAAAAGAGCACTACCGCCTGTCTGCAGTTTGCTAAAGCTCACATTGACGAGCCAGAAGGCTGTTGCAAAAATGTTTTGTGGATGGATGAGACCAAAGTAGAATTTTTTTGTTGTTTAAATGAGAAGTATGTTTGGAGAAAGGAAAACACTGCATTCCTGCATAAGATCCTTATCCCATCTGTGAAACATGGTGGTGGTAGTATCAGGGTTCGGGGCTGTTTCGCTGTATCTGGACCAGGACGACTTGCCATCATTGATGGAACAATGACTTCTGAATTAAAGCAGCGAATTCTAAAGGAGAATGTCAGGACATCTGTCCATGAACTGAATCTCAAGAGATGGTGGGTCATGCAGCAAGACAACGATCTTAAGCACACGAGTCGTTCTACCAAAGAATGGATAAAGACGAATAACGGTAATGTTTTGGAACGGCCGAGTCAAAGTCCTGACCTTAATCCAGTAGAAATGTTGTGGAAGAACCTGAAGCAGGAAGTTCATGTAAGGAAACACACCAACATCCCAGAGTTGAATCTGTTCTGTACTGAGGAACGGAGTAAAACTCCTCCGAGCCGACGTGCAGGACCGATCGACAGTTACCGGAAACGCTTAGTTTATTATTGCACCGATCTATAATATTGCATCATTTTCCCTCAATATACAAATGATCAAATATAACATTTTTCTTCTCATTATATACTTTTGTTTTTGTTTGTTTGAAAATCTGATGTTATTTCAGGTCGTATTCGTGCAGAAATATAGAAAATTCACAAACCGTAAACCTTGAAGCCAGAACTACCGTCAGAGCTGCTGTTCTAGAAAATTCATCAACAATCAGACTAGTCAGAATTCCAAAGCTCTGTGGTGTAATGTATAACGTTAAAGTATATACGAACAAGCTTGGGTCATTTTTCTGCATCCGTATAAAAGCAATTATTGCTGAAATGGGATCGAAGACATTTGTTTGAACGACGTGGTCAAGGTTATAACCTACTTGTACATGTCCCATTGCTTTAGAGATGAGCGATGCACTGGTACTGGGAGCAGTTTCCAAAAGACGTATAGTATACATAGAACAAGCCCCATTTTTCCCCATTGTCAGATCTTCTCCAGCCCTTGGGTCAACATTGATGCTTTTCTGTATAAAACAGCGATTTAACGTTCTGCTCCAGTTCTGACGCCCTCACACTCTCACACACGCGAGTCTATTTTTACTCCGATTCTGACCTGATGTAATTAAACAAGTTCCATCATTCGTCAGAACAGAGAGCTGTTTTTAGTATCATCATTTAGTAACATGCTAATAAACGACCTGCAGCAAGTCACATGGTCCTATCAGGTTTCCGCCCCGATCGTTGATCACATTAGGCCCGATTCCGCGTGGACGCTCGTCCGTCGACGTTCGAAAAGATCTATCGCTTTGCCACCCATCAGTCTTCCTCGCACTCATCCACAGCAACCTCCTTTTTTTATTCTGCCTCTCCCGTGACCTTTTTCTTCTCCTCCTCTATCTGTCTGAACTTTCTTCTTACCCCGCCCGTAATGCGGAGCTGCGCTTTCTTTCTTCCCCACATTACCTTTTTATTCTCTCGATCCTTTTTTTGCTGTTTAGGATTTTCTGGTTGATATTCCATTCCTCTTATATTTTGGATTCTCTCGCTCTCTGTGATGTCCCGAATGTAAAACGCTGGATTTAATGACGTGGTTCTTTTAGATCCGTTTGAGCGCACCAGAAACTGAAGTTGCTACAGGCAGAATAGCTCTTTTCGTGGTCATGAAAAGCTAGTAAAATGTCAAACAAGGAAGAATCAAACTATGAAAAAGGACTCCCAGGAATAAAGCCAACGCTATTCGGCCAAACGTTTGAGAACATCCGAACATCACACCCATATGTGGTCCCCCCCAGATTGTTGCTACAAAGCTGGAAGCATACAAATATATAGATATAGGATGTCAATTTCCTTCACTAGAACTAAGAAGCACAAACATGTTCATGAAGCATGACAATGCGCCTGTACACAGATTGAGCTCAATGAAGACATGGTTTGCCAAGACTGGCGTGAAAGAAATCGAGTGGCCTGCTCCCCCACTCCCCTCAACCCCACTGAACACCTTTGGGATGAACTGTGTTGCATACGATTTTTGATAGAAATAAAACACAAGGGCAATGAAATATGCAGAATGAGAATTTAGTGAGAATAAGGGAAAGAACAGAGTCTCTTCCTTATAGACAATGTCTCTTAAAAGTTCATTACAGCAAGGCCACGGTCCTGACCAAAGAGAGGAAGTGCAACCCACAGCACACGTACTCGAGAGCATGAACTCGCTCATACACAGACCCAGAGTAATCAGAATGACAGAGTAATGGCTAATGATTATTTCACTAAATCATACGCTAATAACAATGCAGGAAAAAGCATACACTTACTCATGATAAAGGAGAAAAAGCACACAGGTGATAAATGTCCTCGCTCAAAATCAGCTCAGAGATGCCATAAAAAGGAGAAGTTGGTTTAAAAAAAAAAAAAAAAAAAAAAAGCACCTAAAAATGCAAACTCAACAGGTCTCGAGAAGTCTGAGGCAAAAATAAGCAGATTTGAAAGAATCTAAAAAAAAAAAAAAAAAAAAAACCCAGACAGGACATCACCCAGACATCAGATGTAATGGTATTTTGGGCAAACCAGGGGTGTCTCAACTGTATAAAAAGGGAGCCCCGTTTCAGGGGACTTTCAGATCACTCTGGGACGTCCCTCTGTGCGGATCTCGTGTGGTGAGCGGCAATAAACCCTTGCTGTTTCCTTCTCACGGCTCTCTGTGTTTTTGCCATCCTCAAACTGATGTAAGTACTTGATGATCTAACTTAGCCGTGTTTAACTTTTTCGAAAATTAGACGGAAAGTCGAATGCGTCCAGGCTTTCTAGCACGACATCGATGTCTGACCTCACTGATGTTCTTGTGTCTGAATGAGCAGATCCCCACAGCTACGCTCCAAAAAATCCAGTGGAAAGACTTCCCAGAAGAGTGGAGGTTATTATAAGAGCGAAAGGGGGACAAAATCTGGAATGCCATGTTCAGCAAGCACATATGAGTGACATGCTCGGGTGTCCACAAACTTTTGGCCATGCCGTGTAAAATAAATGTCAAATTGCAAAATAAACTTACGAGTAACCAAAAACCTTGCAATCAATATCCATCAAACCATCCTTTTTCCATAAGGCTGATCCGACACAGGGTCGCCGGGGAGCCTGGGGCCTCTCCCAGGGAACTCGGGCACAAGGCGGTGGACACCCTGGACGGGGTGCCAACTTATCGTAGGGCACAATCGGACACGCATTCACACTCTACGGACAATTTGGAAATGCCGATCGGTCTACAACACGCGTCTTTGGATTGGGAGAGGAAACCGGGGTACCAGGAGGAAACCCCCGAAGCACCTCTGTCCAAAGTCCTCTGCCCTGAACACTTTTCCGTAGCAGAAAACTTACTGATTGTTCCAAAGCACCGACACTGCAGACTCCTTCCATAAATATTACAGACAACAATCCTCCTACTTAAGACCATATCGACAATTTTCTTTTTTTGTTAGATTATAAATCGATAATTTACTATAACAATGCATTATGATAAAGAAATTGTGATTGGAATTACAGCCAGGATACTGTCACAGCCGCTCTTACAGCAAATGAGCACCTCCTGACCAATCAGATTCAAGCGTCCAGCAGCACTGTAGTATAAATATATTTGTTTCTGAATAACACTACTATAATGTTACTCACATGCTTTAATAGTTCATAGACAATTAAGAAAGCAGTTTGTTCCAATCAATCCGATCACACTAGTCGGGTTCCTTCACATTTGAACGGAATGCTCTTCATCGGGTTACTACTGTGCTTTCGTTTTGGTTTCTTATGGAAATATCTCTGACGCCTTGTATTTTGCGATTGAAAAGAGCAGTTAATTAGGCGCTAATTCAAATGAATGGTGTCATCAGACTTAATTGGATGCTAATTATGTTTGATGGTCATGCAAATATGAGCGCGCGGTAATCACAGAGAGAACCGCGTTCGCTTGTTGTGCTCGTTTTAACACTGGCTGTATTTTACGTACTAGCTATCGTCATAGGCAGTGCTTCAATACCTCCTCGTCTGACACAGTGACTGAAGATCTTGTAACGATTGAACTTTCGGCTGGGATTTTTTATTATGCTGTTATCTCGCTGGGAAACCGAGTTGAACCCAAATTACGAGCGTTCTTAAACAGTGCTAGTTTCGGGATTTTAATAAAATGGAGCTTTTGCATGATTGCACACGGTAAAGTTGCCTCCGACATCCTTATCGCTAACACTTTACAATAACGCTACACGACTAACCATGCACCGATACCTGAATTAATACGTATTTAAATATGAACTAGCGACGAGTTAAGCCGTGTACTAATCACGAACCGTTGAAGGGCTAACCTTTACGACGTGAACGCGTGTGTGAATAACCAGCGATCGAAAAATGAAAGCAATCCGGCGCCGTCCAGTGATGTTTGTGTACGCAGCTACATAGTAAAGTGTCTAAAGAGCCTCTAGAGCAGGATAAGTGCGCCTTCGCATCGATCCCACACGTCATTAGAACGGTACAGGCGTGCTCTCTAAGACGTCACTCCAAAATCTCCCATGGGTGTTCGATTGTGTTGAGATCTATTGACTGTGAAGGCCGTAGCTCATATGATTTACATAATTTTCCTCCCGATTAAACCATGTAGTAAGCCCTTGTGCTCTATTGATGGGGGGCCAAGTCATGCTGGAAGAGACCACTCCTATTGGGATAAAAATGTTTCATCAAAGGATAAAGGTGATCAGTCAGATCCAGTGTTCCAGTGGAGTGAAGTAATTAAGTCACTAAACGATGTTAGTCAGTGCGTCATGACTATACTGATCACGATGTTAGGAGCGCACGTCATCGCTTTTTTTTTTTGTATTATTCCCGGGTGTCTCTGAAAAACAACTCGAGATAAAGCGGACGCCCAATATCCATCAGTATTCGTCTGTTTACTCGCAGCAGAGCAGCGAGGTTTATACCGCGGTTTATTAGCAGTAGCCAGTAAGGTAATGTTGTTCACCGTGATCAATGATCTAGTTGATAGCGTGCTTAAAAAAGGGGAAAACATTTTGCATATCAAATCGAAAGCGACTAACAGCTCCTTTCAAACCTGTCTCTCGTGGCCCGTTTCTGTTCCAATCCATAAACAGAGTAGTACTGATTCATTACTGAATGGCGCGACAGCACAAGCTAAATCGCTTGTCTTGCAGTCAGACCAACGTGTACACTAGGAGGATCGCTGAAAATAGACATTCGACAGGTTATGGAGTGTTTCACGTTTGATGAATAAATGCCACTGTCAAGCAGGGATGGTGATGTAGATCAATGAATTTATCCATCATCACAGATGAGCTCAAACTGCACTAGCCACAGATCGCACATTTCCTCTGTTTTACTCTTGTTTACTGTTGATAGTTCAAAATAAACGACACTCCACGCAGTAATATACTGGTGTGAGACCAGACTCCTGCTCAATGCTTGCAATCTCATGTTTTTATCACCATACTTTTAATTCTCGTTGACAGCAGTGTGCTTCTTGAGTCCACAATGACTACGTTTACACGGACAGCAGTAATCTAATTATTGACCTTAATCTGAATAAGACAATATTGTGATTAAGGTGTTTACATGAGTCGCTTTTAGAATACTCCTGTCATGTTCCCGTTTTATGTTTTAGAACATGATTAGATTAACAGCCCGCAATCATTACGTCCCCGCGCCACGCCGTCCGACGTCCCTCCAGAATCTCACGTATCGACATACAGTTCGTCCTCGTCATGGGACCGTATGCGGTTTTGGGTGTTTTTATTTATTTATTTATTTTACGAACGCTTTAAGTGCAGTTAATTATTTGTCATGCTGTACGTGCTAATAGACAGCTGCTTGAAGCGATGGGTGTGTCCCAAATCGTGTAGTTACCGTCTATGTAGTAGCCGAGATGCATGTATTTTTCCCCACTAAAGGCCTAAAGTAGGAAAGTATGCGATTCGGGACGCAGCCGAACTCTCTCGTTCGCCGTAAAACGTAAAACTGCCGTGTGTGATCGTGTCCTGTCGCAAAATGCGGTGAAAACTCTCACACGACGTTCATAATCTGATTAAGGTGTTTACACGTCTGTAATACACGTCCATTATGCGACTAAAACAGGAGTAGTCGACCTATCTTGATTAGATTATTGCTTACTTCGATTATGACCTTAATTAGATTAAGGTAAGTAAAAATTGCTGTTTACATGGTAGTTTCTTAATTAGAGTACGGTCTTAATCGGATTAAGAGTGGATTATCGTTGTCCATGTAAACGCAGCTATTGTTCTGGTTTAAAGGCAAGTGCTTGTGTTTTTGGCTTGGCAATACTGGAAAAACCTCGATGCTCTGACGCTGCTACTGACGACAAAAGCTCCTAAGGCTTGCACTGCACAGGTGCACAGGTGATTTTTAATAATCCGACTGGGGCGCCCCGAAAGTCACCACCTTCTTTCCAGCAGTGCGATTTCATTCCGTTTCGCCACCAGAATGGAAATTGACTGACTTATTGGACTGTTTCTATCAGTATAAACAAATGAATGACTTTATCGCTGCCAGTCGGTTATAAGATCAATCGGGACACTGTCGGGTTTCTGTGTGTAGAGTATCACGAGTCCGTGTTTAGCCGCCGGTGAGCAGGCAGGGCGATGGGAAAACGAAGGGGTGCGAGTCCTGTACTGGGCAAAGATTTTACACCTCTCCACAATAACACTGGTACAGAGATGAAGCTTTTTTGATAGTAAAACCCCGTATACAACTGCCACAATAAAATTTTATAATATTTAAACCTAGTATGCTAGGTGAAAAAAAAAAAAAATACTGCAAATTTGTAAAGCCACGAGTGTCTACTTTTATATTAGCCGTTAAGCACTACACGGGCACCCGTAAAACGGTAGGAAATTCCTTTTTATTTATTAAATTTTTTTGATCTGGTAAGCAGTATGCGTAACACGATTCTGAATACGAGGAACTTTCCCAGTATAAATATTCAGCCACCAATTCCGAATACGGCCCTGTGTTCGTCGGGTTCGAAATCTACATGACTTAAACAACGTTGTTTATTAATACTACACTATGTTAATGTTTATTTTTAATAATCACCTAGGGACAGGTAAATTATTTCACTTCATAAATTAAAGACAAAAACTGTTACATTTTAACCCTAGTTGTTGGGGTTTTTTTGTTGTTGTTGTTGTTGTTGTTGTTGTTGTTTTTAACAGCTAACTCACATTGTAGGGAGAAATGAGACATGTTTGATAAAGATTAATACAGTAATATGTTTATGCTGCAATCAGATGTATAAAAGTGGCCATCCTTTGTCTTGTCTACCTTCTGTACTGATTATAGAATGGCTTATTTGACCTCTCCTCATATGAATGTGGATCGAATCGACAGTCGTTAAGTCTTTTTTATTTTTATTTTTTTTAGCCCGGGACTATCTCTGATCATGGCAGCTTGGCTATAATGCTAATTATCTCATTAGTGTGGATGGTCACAGTCCGGTAAACCTGGTGTGCAGTGACTCGTTCACTGCCTGCCTCTCCACTCACTCATCTTCTCTCCAGTCTGAATGGAACAGTAGCAGTCCATCTCGCTGAACACAGCTCAATAATTCATCTGTCATCATTTTGGGAAAGCATCCAGACTTTCATAAAGTCGCAGCGTTCTCGTGGGTCTGCGTTGTGCCTCTGTCAGCCGTGCCTGCGAAGTCGCTTTTATAGAGATGAGCCTCATCTCGTCTGGATGGAGATTGCGTTAGTAAAAGGATGAGGGCAGTGAATACAAACATGCACTTAAGGTCAAACTGAAATCAAGAAGGTCTGGTTTCCTATTCCTGACAAAATATTAAAAGGTCTTCTTCTATGAGAACTGACAGTCAGATGCACTGTGGATTGCAACAGAATAATGATGAGCGCTGGAAGTGTGGGATTTGCATAACTTTATGTTCAAACGGTTTACATACACGCTTAAGGAAGAAACCCGTTCAGTCTAGAAGCCTAAGTGGTTTTTTGGCTTGTCCTCCTGAGCGAATCCTTAAATAGAAAGTTTGATGTAGAACCCCTTTACACAAAGAGCCCTTTAGGACACCTTTATTTTATTTTTTTTCTCCGTAGAGTGTCCCGTCCCCCTTCGTGAACCTTCGCGTACACATTGAGGGTTTGTGTGTGTTATTTGAACGTGCTTTGTTTATTAGTAATTTCTGTAATTCCTTATTTGATAATGTGCCTGCATCATAATTTAGCTTGGGGTAAAAAAAACAATGTTTTTAAAGTGTGTGAACAGGGCTTAAGAGTGTACTATGTCTCCGAAACAAAAATGGGCCATCGAACCAGCGTCGATCGTATTTGCGTCATTTTTGGCCCAGATCCTAAATGGCGTATTCAAATTAAAATGACGGTGAGTAAAAAAAATACTGGTAGGCACTGCGGCTGAATTCTATGAAAGCCTGTTTCTGCCACGGAGAGAAAAAAAAAAATTGCGCCTTTTAAGTTTCAGAATTGCGACTTTATTTCCCGCAACTGCGAGTTCAAATCTCGCAGATAATTGAGATAACATCTGACTTTTAAAAAATAAAAATAAAAAATTTAAACCGAGATTTTTTTTTTTTCCTCTCACAATTGCAAGTTCATATCGCACAATTCGGACTTTTTTTTTTTTTTTTTTTTCTCTCTCGCAATTTAGACATCCGCTTGACATAAAGAGCGCACTGACAAAGCATCAGTCATTCTCTATAAATAGGCTATAAATGGGGCTAATTTATTAAAGCTGTCTTTATTAACATATAACATGTAAGTCATCAGCGGTGATGAGATACAGTTGCAGGTGAAATAAACATGAATGCTGGGTGGAGTAAGATTGAACTCTTTACTTGATCATTAAATTAGTAAAAAAAAATAAAAAAATAATAAAAATGCCTTTGGAGGACGAAGTAGAATAAACAGACCAGGCATATACTGTCCAGTCAAAGTACAATTTCGATGGAAGGAAACGTGACGGAACCATACTTTTGTGTGGTTTTGAATGAAAGATCAAGCACAGATTTTCCCGTTTTCTGTCTTTTCGGACTGTCGCCAGTGTCTTTTCCGATGAATTGGTTTCCTATGTGTATGTGGAATATTTTTATGCTTGTATTACTGATAAGCCCTCCAATTCAATATCACGACCAGCCTGTTCCCCAATCCAGTTTGAGGATTTACAATTCTACACTTCTCTCTGCACCCCGCCTCTGGAATGTACCTTTCTCTTCCTATCATCTGTGCGTTTCTATTTCTCCTCTCCTTTCCGTATCCGCCCTTCCCAGCTGTTGGCTCATGTTTCCCCCTCACAGTAATCAGGCCATGCAGCTGCAGCCAACAGCTGAGCAGCGCAGGGTGAATGAGTGGAAAGCAATAAGCAGCTCCTGCAATACATCACTCCAAAAGCTGACATCATCAGCATGAGATACGAGCAGCACAAGCTTTACTCTCGGACAGCGGTGTATCACTGATCCGTGCCGCTTATGCAGGGAGAGACAAGGTGAGGGAAGGTGGCCATATGCATGGGCATCACGTACAGGACCAGGACTTCCTCTCCCGTCTAGGCTAATTGAATAGGCCAGCGTGTAATGGTTATACTGATAGCCCTGCTGGGGCTTGGCGAGTAATGAGATCGGTGGAGACTTTAGGAGTCCAAATCAATTGATGTGATCAGAAAATGTAGCGGGACTGTATAACGTCATGAGGTTTAGGGTATATTGGGTACACGTGATGTATTAATATTCCATCAATTACATATTGGTTTTCTTGCTCTTCAATTCAATCAGCCGTTAAGGTGGATAGATGAACACAGGTGCAGGTTTATGGGTGCTTCCACAATTTTCCCTTATTTTCAATGGTATTGTAATATTGACTGACGGAGTCACTTTCACGGTTGAACCTTTTTTAACCAAATTATACACTATACTGTATGGTCAAAACATTGTGGACACCTGACCATAGCAATGATGTGGGCTTTTTGAACATCCCATTCCAGATTTAGTCCCCGTTTGCTGTTATAATAACCTCCACTCATCTGGGAAGGCTTCCCACTAGATTCTAGAGCATGGCTGTGGGGATTTGCTGCCTTAGCCATAAGAGCGTTAGTGAGGTCAAATACTGATTTTAGGTGAGGAGGCCGGGGTGCAGTCGGCCAATTCATCCCAAAGGTGTTCAGTGAGGTTGAGTTCAGAGCTCTGTGCAGGCCACTCAAGTTCTTGACAAATCATGTCATGTGCACAAGGGCATTTTCTTGCTGGAACAGGTTTGGGAACTTTAGTTCCAGTGCTGGGAAATTGTAATGTGATGGTGATGGTGACTGCAATCAAGTGAGTTCCATTAGTAAGCTGGTGATTATGAACAGGGATAGGCGCTTGACTGGTGATCATGTGACGATGTTGCAGTCTGGGAATCATTGGAATTGCACTGCGACTTCGGGAGTCGCAGCCACCATCGTAGATACATCTGAGTGTAATCTGGGATTCACAATCGTGTTGTGCTTCTCTTTCTCATTATCTCTTTCAAACATGTCTTTCTTTTATCTTTCCATCCTCTCTCTCTCTCTCTCTCTCGACTCTTTAATGTAGTCAAGCATAGTTAATTGTAGTAGCCTACAGTTATTTCAGATCATATTACCGTCATACTGTCATGTTCATGTCATATTGGATATCTCATATCCTGGTAGACCCCCGTCACGATCCCCTCGGCGCTTTAACTCGTTACTTCTTACTCGCCCCGATTTCATTACAACCATCGACCGCCGCATCGATCTTTTCATTTTCACCAGTGTTAATCCGTACATGTCAGCGTCAACAACTCTCCGACGGTCTGCGGATTACTTGCGCTAGGGATCTTAACACGGAGTAGAGAGAGAGAGACTTGGCGGTCGGTTTTGAAACCTGTTCATGTCATCTGTTTGTGCTCGCCATGGGGTTTCACAGTGTAAAGTAGTCCGCGGAGTTCGCTGGTCTAAAAGTAAATTGGCTCACGTGTTCCCTGGCGTTGATCCGAGCTATGATGTCATCTACAACCAGCTAATCTGACTCTCATGTTCTGGACTTGTCCCCTCTCTGTCTCTTTTCTGGGAGTCTATTTTTGACTCTCGGCTACCACGTGTGTTAACATTTAGCCTTCTTCGCTGGTTGGCTTGTTTGGACTCCTACCTCCCGATTACTCCTTGCCGTCTTATTTCGTCGAGCTGGTAGCTTTTCTCACACTGCTAGCGAGACGTTGTATTTTGATGCATTGGGAGAGCCCCCACTCCCCCTCCATACTCAGCGGATAAAAAAAAACGCCCTATCTTTTGGTTAAATTGGGAAAAAAAAATTCAACACTGCCATCGTGTTTCCATGGTTAAATTTTCAAGAATTTGGTCACCCTTTTTGGAGCATGTTAAATCTCTACGGCTGGATGCAGTCTCCATTGATTGAGTGACCGACCGTGTGCACTGCACTATTAATCTGTACTACTCTGTCCTGCTTGAGCACGCGCATTGCCATGTTAGTAGCACACAGTATTTACTGTGAGCACGACTATACATTCCTATATCCCCCTCCCCTCCTTCTTTCCTTTTTTTTTCTTCTCTTTTTTTGTTTTTGTTTTGTTTGTTCCGTAGTGCTCTTTGGGTCACTTCCCGTAACTTCTTGGGGAATGCCATTTAACGATGAAAGTGTCGTCAATATTGCATTGATTTGAATTCATTTGAATGAATATAGTACGTTTTCGTGAATATTACTATACAGTATTAAAGGAGATATATAGGTATATTCCATCGTTCTTGTCATTCTGCATACTTCCAAAATGGGGGAGTGAATGTACAAACATGTGAAAAGCTTAACCAGGAGATCATCTGCTGCTGCAGTGACTGTCGTGCCTCCCGTCATACCGTGATTGACAGAGGTGTGTATTTGTAGTGATGTATACTGTAGCCGTTACCCACAGAATTACTATATTAATGTTGCCGCCATTTCAATCGTGTGTGTGTGTGTGTGTGCGAGGAGGGGGCTGTGTTTGGATATGTCTCGGACAGACTGATGAAGCAGAGTAGATGTGAGAGATTGCCCTTTGTAGCAGAAGCTGTTGAAACGAGCAGCAGACAAACTGTTGTACTGCATCCTGATCTAATCTCTCACACCGCTAAAGGGCACTCAGAGATGATGTAGAGTGAGGTGATGGGGACTCTGACCTACACTGGCCTGGCCTCACGGTGACCTTTAACATAGTCACATAACCTGTCTGCTAATGATCTTTTCATCGCCGCTACATTTTGTCAATATTATGTTATATTAATAGCACACGATTGTTTTTACTGTTCTACTCAAAACGTATAGATTTTCATCGTTTAAACGTGCAATAGTCGATTTAAAAAAAAAATAATAACCTGGAAGATATGTAGAGTGTGATTTTAAACAAATGGATTAAGCCATGGCCTTCGCAAAAGTGTCTTAAGTCTCTGTGAAAACCTGTTGGGAAAACTGACCTCGGGTCTGGAATACTTGTTTGTATTCGGATGCGTCTCCCGTCAGTCGATTTATAGACGCTCTGTGGGCCAACTAAGATTGTGGAGGCGGAGCTTCGTGAACATGGGTGAGAATCATTCAAATGTCGAACCCACTAAACTGTTAGAGACCTAATCCGGGGGGGTGTTTGGGGGTTGGCAGGGAGACTAATCTAACCTAATGCACCTTTAAGGAATAATTGAAGTTTCTTTTCAACCTTATCTTTATCCACTGCATCTGTAGTGTATTGCACACCTAAGTGCACCTATTGCACCTAAAAAAATTTTTTAAAAAAAGGGAAAATACATGAACTCAGTACTCAATTTGAATGCACGAATAGGGGCGGATGTCGAACGTGGTTGGTAAATCGTTCAAGTATGCGCCTGTATAATGCAAATTTACAACAACAATCATTACACTCTAGCATTTAAGGTACGTTCACACAGACAGTGATTTTTATCGCTGCAAGTCTCCAGTTTGTGTACTATGAAGGAGTAGGCGTTCCTACTACTGGTTGCCATAGTAATATTTATCAGTGGGTGGCGCGACTATGCATTCGACGTTTGACAACGACCCAGTTTTCTTGCCGTTAAAATGAAGCATTCTGGATGGAGAGCGTTTGTACACAGTAAAATCCCTGGTGTTGAATAAACACCCCGAGTGTTCATTTGTGTCCAGTGGACTTGTATAAACACTGTAGGGTGTAAATTCAACACTCTGGGTGTTAAATCATCGCTGAGGATTTTGCTGTGTACATACAATTCACCAGTGTGTGTATATATATATGCATCCTATCCTACGAGATGAAGGAGAAGCGGCGTGTGCTCTTTGACATTGCGGACATCAAACTGCGGCAAAAGCAGAAGCGCCAGACTGTCTGGGTCAAAGTGACGATTAAGACTCTCGGGCAGCATGGAGGATCACGGATCATGTGCGATCTACTGTGTTCATTCCCAGTGGTAATTGGGCATCATGGTGCTGCAGCAGGTAGAATTGCTGCCTCACAGCGTCAGGATCCCTGCTTCGACCCTGGTCCCCTAGCTCGGGTTTCTGTCTGTGTGAGGTTTCACATAGTTTCCTCCCACTGTCCAAAAACATGGCAGTAGGTGGATTAGCTCTGCTACATTGGATGTCCCATCAAGGGTGTATTCCTTCCTCATGCCCAGTGTTAACTGTCCTGATTCTCAATGCTTGTCATAGAAGGCTGGGCGTCTTCAACAGAAGGATGTCAATCAATCATACTCATTACACTATTAAATTATTTGGTCTGATTCATACATTCAGCTGTGGCTTGAACAGTGTTTCATTATAACTTTTTGTTTCATTTAAACTATGCTCATCATATCTACTTGATTTATTCACACTTTGATGGGAGTATAACAATTTTTTAAACTAAACTAGAAGTACATTATATTCTCTGGGACTTAAAATGGATTTTTCCCCCCTTCCAAATAGCAGAATAAAAGCGCCCAAAATTAAATGGAACGATATTATTATCTGAATCACTTCTAATGCACAATTCCACCTTCAGGTGGAATTCCACAATTCCACCTTGCCAGGGTTTGATGCTTATGATGAGTGAAACCAAACTATGTGCCAAGTTATTCCGGCTTCAGTATAGTAACTATAGATTTTAGCTATACAATGTGCTTGTCTTTTTTTATTTTATTTTAAATAACAGTGTCACAGTGACAGAAAGCAAATAAACAATCCGTTTGAGATACTGAAGAACCTCACACAGTTTGAGGTGAGTGTACGATGATGCAACTTTTACAATGCTAAACTATAGGTTCATGTAAGTTGTTAGCAACTATGGATGTTAGGAATACTATAATATATTATATGGAATGAACAGATAATGTGTTCTGAATAGATACGAATACAGACATGAATAGGTGGCACACTATTAGTTTATTTCTACAAAGCTTGCCCGAAGGTTCAAAGGGTATCTGGTTGAGACTAGACGTCTACATTGGGACTGGGGACCACGTGGGATGCAACAAAAAAGTTGTACATCCATGCAAGTGCCAGTGAGCAATTCTATTCAGATATACATTCATATACAGTATATAAATATATGATGTTTATGGGATGAAGAAAAAAAAAATGTTTATTGGATTCTTAGGAACTGCCTGGTCACAGTGGTTCAGTGGTTAGGCGACTAGTTTGTTTATTTCTTATAAACAGAACCGACTTAATTCTTTAGAATTAAGTGCTAGCTGGGTTCTTTGTGATGTTTTGCAGGGTCTGTTCATATTTATTTACATGTTCAAATTTGAATCTATTTCTGTAGTAGGCCACGCCTACTGCGGATTTAAATCGGAGTACAGGTACCGATGTGGATATTTGGAACGTGAGGCTAATAGCTTTGATTCAAAACTAAAGAAGCAGCTTTAGTTTGACCCCAAACACACCGAGTCGATTCTTTTGCACAGTGACCGCATGGAGAGACTACCAATCGAGAGAGTGACAACAGGGATGAGTGCAAACAAGAAATGGTGGTTTATTCAGCCTGATTGAGTGTTTGTTAATTAAGATGTTTATTGGTAGGTCAGGCTGATCGTGATGCTTCAGGAACTCAGGCACACATTTATCATCCAACTGAGTTTGTATGCAGGAGACAATGTCTTCATTTCTCTTCTTTCCTATAGAATAAACTCATTCAGACCATCATTTTGGCTGCATTTGTAACTCTTTATCAATCAAAGTACCTTCTTTGCATTTGGTCTTTAAAGCAAGTACAGCGAACAGAGCAAATATAACAACAAGCTGTGCTATTTTCTAGATCATATATCTTGTTTCACATTTGCTTTTCTCTTCCCTCTCCTGCATACCCTGGATATAACCTATTTGCTAATGTAGACTCATCCCCTTTAACAGTGTGACTGAGAGCTGGCGGGTAAATCGGCTCTGCACTTTCTGCACCGTGAGTGTGTGTGCGCGCTCACTGTTGTGTTGTTTATTTTGTGCATCCCTCCTTTCATCTTTTCCTTTCATGGTGTGGAGTGATATGTTCCAAAACTGCTTAGAGTGACAGTAATTCGTCCCCTTTGTCTGATTATATATACACATTGCTTGCGCTGGCCCACATGACATTTGCTCCACTAGGATTTGGCCCCGTGTCAAATCTAATTAATGACCCTAATGTACTGCATTCTGCAGTGTGATTACTTAAAATAGAATCCAGAAAACTGGTGGAGAAGGTAACTGGGGCAGTTTCCTCTGTGAGACATAAACCCAGCCAACTGCATCTTTTCAAACTGTTGCTCATGCTGCGTCACAGGCCAGCGTTTAACACATTCAGAGGAAAGGGCGATCCGCCCTCTTCTGCATACAAACACTGTTTTGTCTGACTTAAATATCTTCTCCTTCACTACATATGTTTTGGCTTTAAAGGAAAAAAAATCCGTCCTGAATGACCTGCATATAAATATTTATGTGGTCTTCAGTTATGCAAGAGATTTGTTTTGTAATTGAGACGACTTTTTGTTGGTCTATTTGAACTTGCGTATTGTTTTGCTGATTGCTGTTGACTAATGGTTTCCTATTGCCAAAATGCCATTTGACTGCCCACAGCTAGTGAAACCAGTGGCAATTCATCTGCCGTCCTTGATCTCGGACATCTCGTAGATCACTTACTAGCCAAGCCAAGCCTCTGCTGTAACTCAGCTCAACTGTGTTGTATATAGCTGCATTGCGCTCTGGAAATTTGAGTCCAAAATTTATTGTCACCACTACTTCTATGTTGGATTTCTCATTAACGTGCTAAGGGCGTCTGCCAAATGCCATAAATATTGAATGTTGCTGGAAAACAGTGAGCTGGAAAAGAAGTTTTTGTTCTATTGCTTTTAGGAGCTGACCGTGAAACCTGACCGTTATCGATTATGTTTGAAATTGTTGAACATTTTCTTCTATTCAACACCGTTTTAACTGCGTTAGCGATGTCTCCCTGTGACGATAGCATGGCACACAACAGTTAACTTCTCACAGAAATGCAGCATTAACAAACCAATTAGCACCAAAATCGCTAAACACATCACAGATATTTCAATATAAACATGTTTATTGTGTTTCAGGTTGGAGATTTTCTTTAATATTATTAGGCTTTTCCTCTTAAGCTCGTTAATAGCTTTGACTGCTAACGGATACAGAACGGTAAATTTGTTATACACTGTAGTTGTGTCATTATAGTAATTATTATAGTAATGTTTCATAATGACCACTAGAGGTGGTGTACTCGATCCCTGGCTCGGACCCGCGTCCGGGCTCGAGTCCGATTATGAACGAACCCGGACTTGTCACGCACTCGGGTAAATTTGTACTCGAACTCGACACGGGCTCGGAAATTTTTCAGAGTACAGTCGAGTCCACGTCGTGTGTAACATGAAAAGAAAGATGAAAAATAAATAACAACGACCCTGGAGGTGTGAGGCGAACGTGCTAACCACTAAGCCACCAACATGTTGGTGCCAACATATTGGCACCCCAAGTCTATTTTATTTGACATTTAGTCGCTTTATTCAGTTTCCCTAGTATACCTTACTTGAATACTACTGATAGACCTACCTGAGAAAACGTATCGTTATCGTGTAATAAGATTGTAGTCGTATCGCCCAACCCTAAACATTAGCATTTGGTGATTCCGGTCTTGAATTTCACGTAAAATGTATTAAAGATCATAAACTCTGCTGATAGGGAGAGTTTTTTTTTCTTCTTTTTTTTTTTTTGTTTTAGGAATGAAAAAAGTTACAAGAACAGTGCTCAGAAATGAGTTTATTGTCATTCACAGACAGATTAAAGCAGTAATAAAGCACTAAGCTTGTTGTTATGACCCTCTGCTATGCTAAATATAGCATATAGCAAAGTAACTCTACTCTGTACTCTCTCCCCTTCTCTCTCTCTCTCTCTCTCTCTCTCTCTCTCTCTCTCTCTCTCTCTCTCTCTTTCTCAGCCTTTATAACAATTTGCTGCGTAGTCCGGGCTGAAAATAATTTGTATTTTCATACACTTGCAATATAATAAAAGCTCTACATGTCCATCTATATCCCTTTTTTTTTCTTTGAAAGTATTTTTGACTGGAAACTAGCTGAGATGCTAATGGTTCATGACATGAAAAAAATACAAATTACATGGCAATATCAAGATGTAATAGTGGTATTTTTTTTTTGTTGTCATTGGTTTGTGAACGTTAAAACATCAATTTAACACCTCAGTGTTGAGTTTACAAGAAAATTGCAAGATCAATTCAATTCAGACTCGAGTCCAACTCGGCTCCTTTTGGACTCGGACTCGATTCCTTAACGACTTTGTCTGGACTCAAACTCGACAAAGCTGGACTCGGACCCCAACACTAACGACTCCTTTTAGGTTTTAACCATTAAATTCTGAGGGAGGGTCTGTGAACTCGAGGCTGTAGGGTAGAGAATCGAGTATGCCATTTTGAACGCTGTCAGGATGACCGTTAAACGTGCGTCCTTGTTTGAACTGTTTGAATTAAATACAGTTTCACGCGGCGAAATTCCGTGACCATATATGGCGTGCCTTATTTGACACGCCCATCCTTTCCGCCAAGCGAAACAGACACGCCCCTTATTACCTGGCCTTAGGCGGTGCTGAATGGGGAGCTGAAAAAAAGAGGCGGGGCGTCTCTGTGCGTTTTATTTATTTATTATTTATTTCTCTCTTGCATTTCTTTCTACTCTGTGAGCGAGCCGCTGCGTAGTGCAGGCAAAAACCCCGAGCCAGGCGCAGCTCATGCTGCTTCTGTTCTTCACATAGCTTACGCTTTTTGGACGGTTTTGTGTGGGGGTTTTTTTTTTTGGTTCATAAGAGGACGCGTGATTAACGACGGTGTTTGTTTGTTTTTTTTGTTGTTTTTTTTACAACCCCCCACCCCCTTTCTCTGCGTCGTGATCTTTTTTTGGAATGATCCGCTTTCTGACCGCCGTTGTTTCCATGCCAGCATGGGAACCGCCGTGTCCAAGAGGAGGAATCTGAGGAATGATGCTATTTCATCGGTGGCAGCAAAAGTTAGGTGAGCACGAGCTTTCCACTTGGTGTCCACATGCGCGTGCACATCAATCTGCCCCATGTCTCTGTCTAAGCACGCGCTGAAATATCTTTTCAGCACGATCTTGATCTCCTTACCCCAAGGACGCATCACTGAACCGGGATGAACACAATGCAGGTGTTTTCCACTTGTGTCCTTATTGTAAAAGTGATCATAATCTCATGTGCGTTCTAATTGAGCAATGAGTCGTTTAGTGCACGAGTGGTTCCGCAGCTTAACGTGTGTGATAACGACAGCCCATGACTGTAGCCACTTCTGCAATGCATTCAGACTACATGATGGACAATATTTCGTCTAAAGGCATTTTTTTTTTGCAACCCTGTTGTCGTCACGTGGGACGCTATGACAGAAATGCACACCCTGATGTAGCTGCATGTGTGTCAGGTTCCACTGCAGAGGCTCCCTTTGTGCATGAAGTTTTAAAACTGCATGGGAATAGCACACTTCTGAGATTTTGTGCACAGGAAGGTTATTCAGCAAGTTCACCTTCTGAGAGCAGAGCTCATGGTGTGGCACGGGTGCTGATAGTTTGGTGCACTTGCAGCTGGCAGAAGGTGAAATGCAGATCAATCCATCCATCAGTCAAACAGTCGGGAGTGCCTCGAGCTAATCGTGCCCCTGTTGAGTTATTGACATGAAGTAATCTTGTGATTTATGTACAAAGGAACATCGGCATGGAGACTACTCAACACTGCACCACATGCACTGTAGGCTGTTATCCTTCACAGACAGTGCATCGGTTCCTGTGACCAAATTCTGGTTGTTCCTTGTAGTTTATGTGCTGTTGAAGTCAATTGAATTGCGTCATGTGTCATATTTCTTAAGAAAACCATTCTGCGTGTCTTATTTTCCAAGAGAAGGTCACGGACATAACCTTGCATGCGGATCACCCTGGCTCAGTTCTTTTAATATCTGACTATCGGGTACACGGCATTCCCTACGGTCGGTGTGTGTGTGGGGTGGGGGGTGATTAAAGGATAAATTCCCTGCTCAGTATGCAGGACAGACATGTGTGCACATAGCTTTGCATACCGATTTCAGATGCAGCGTCGGAAAGATTTTGTCAAGGAACACCGAGCACCCAGATTCTCGTAACCACGGTACAGTGAAAGCTCGGACACCGATGAGCTCAGGGTGATTTGAGCTTTTTTTTTTTGGGGGGGTGGAAATGAGGAATATATTATTAATGCAAGTATGCAGAAGCCAGCAAAGTCCTGAGTGTGTTTTCTTTGAAAATGAATAATTAGACTGGAAGTACGTCTGTAGCTCCGGGGTGGTTTCTTGGTATCAGTAACTCGCACAGCGTGAGAAACAGAATTACTTATATGCAGATTTCACCACTGATGCACTATATGAGAGCTGTGCTGTAATATAGGGCCAGACTCAAAATTATAAGCATTGAAGTATTTCCATATAACATGCAACATGGTGGGGTTTTTTTTTTTGTTGTTGTTGTTGTTATTGTCTCCCCCCCCCCCCCCCCCCCCCCTTTTGGGAATTCAAACCATGTCAAATATGAAACTTTTACGTCATATCACGTCCCGATCTCAGGTTAAGTCACCTGATGATTTGATATTCTTCTTCCAGGAGTGTCTTGGCAGTGGGGAAAAAAAAAAAAAAAAAAACTATGAAAAGGCTTCAAGTTGCAGTGGATGTTCTGTTGTCTGGTAATCAATAGGAAGATCAGAGTTCAAACCCTCCTACTGGCCACGTCACTCTTCTCATCTCGTTCCCATCTCGCCACACACACCCCTCCCTTCCCAACAATCTTCTCCGAATTTTCTCAATTTCCTAAGACAGCTGTTGCACATCAGGCAAAACTGTTTCTTCGTAACGATCCAATTTCGGTGTCTTCTCCGAGCAGATGTTATTGAAATACCCTTGGATTTTAATTCATGTACTGTTTATGTGGTACACGGAAGAGTGTAACTAAAAGGGTTCTTCCGCCCCTAGGACTGTCTTTTTATTTGCTGTCTAAAGGACGAAAAAACATTTGCATCCGAGCTCCCGGTGTGAGTCATCGATCTAGGTAGAGGTTATTAAGTTATTGGTAAGGATGAATGTAGCTCTAGGTAGAGGTTATTAACAGCTATTAGTAAGGATGAACGTAGCTCTAGGTAGAGGTTATTAACAGCTATTGGTAAGGATGAACGTAGATCTACGTAGATTCTATTAACGACTGTCGGTAGGGATGAACGTAGATGTAGGTACAGGATATTAACAGCAATTGGTAAGGATGGATGTAGATCTAGGTAGAGGCTTCTAACAGCTATTGGTAAGGATGAACGTCTTGTTCTGAACATGGATGCTCTCGAAGAGCGATCAAAAACGCCCGCTGTTACTCATGGTACCACTGAAGTACCATCCAGCCTGGTTTATGTGCAGAGTGGCTGAGTCATCAATGAGGATCTCCATTGCTCTCTCATGACGCACTTGCACCAGTGTACAAACAGACACATGGTCATGGCCACCGAGAGCTGCTTGTTATTCCGCTCGCTTGTATTACTTCCAGGCAGCCATAAAACAACATAATGAAGGTGAAATAGAGGCCACTAAGTGTAGGTGGAATGTTTTTCATAAACCTTCGTCCAGGAAAGAGTGAGGATAAGAGTCGATTTAAGATCTCTACGTCTTTATACAGTAGGTCTAACTTCTTACAATATCGGTTGGTTTTTAATGTACTTTATGTTTGCTGTATTCCTCAACCTCACAGCTGTGCTTTAATTGATTAACTGATGTCTTTGGCGTAAGCTGTGCAGATCCATAATCACCGTTGGTACAGGAGTTCAACGAAGCCCCGACAAAATTTAATATTGTGTACACTTTTATATCTGAATTTGCGTTTGACGACCTCTTAACGTAAATGTTGACGATCGAGCGTACCGATGCTTGGATTGCTTCGTCAGTTTTTCACTCGGGGGTGGGGAATATCGCAAAAACATGTACAGCGGATCATAAAACATCTTCGCTATACAGGATAGAGCTATATTGCAATACATATTTTGCTGAGGTTTTGCTAACAAAACACCAACAAGGGCTACTGTAGTTTCAGAGGTCTCTGACCGCCATTTTTTAAAAAAATCCAAGAATTCCACGAAGAAAAGATGGGGAAAATGGGACAATTTTTGAAGGAAAATAGTCCGTCACTTGTTATTAAAGCACTGATACCTGACGATTATGACAATACTTAGAAAGGTTTATAATGATGTTATTATTCCATGCCTTGCGTAAGTATTCACCCCCTTGACCTTTACAGTGTGAAGGGCCTTTCACACAGAGCGCGATGACGCTCTTGAATCAAAACAGTAGATCCCTATGGAGCTATTCACACCGGGTGCAACAAAGCGAGTTATTTATTTATTTTCGACCAGTGTGTTAATTTATTTCCCCGCCGCACCGCGATAAAACGGGCCATCCGATTAGATTTGTGCTTTAGATCACGTGCCCGGAGCCGCCGCTGTTGCACAAAGGGCGACAGTGGTGGCGCTGTAGCACAGAAATCACTCGTTATAGGTTGATTGGCATTTCCAGATTTATCTGTAGTGTGCGATGGGTTGGCACCCCGTCCACGGTGACTTCCGGCTTGTGCCCTGACTTCGCTGGGATAGGCTCCAGGCTCCACGCAACCCTGTGTAGGATAGCGGTATGGAAAATGGATAGATCGATGTCTTAGATCTACAAAATATACTTCCTAATATTCAAGTTAAAAGTGGCGAAAACAGTTAGTTGAATGGAGTCCTCTGTGTGCAATTAAAGTGTCTCAATATAAATACACTGTATTTAATATAAATACCCAGAAGACCCCAGCTTTTTGTTAGAGAACATCATCGAGGAGCTGTCAGATCAGATCCGGAAGAAAGTTCTGGATTAGGATTGCGTCATAGAAAATATCCCAAACTTTGTACCCCCTTCATATGTGTAGTTGCATTTTACTTGAGTGAAGAATTTGGGTACTTTTATCACCTCTATACACGAAAACCTCACCAACGTTAATGTTTTTGGACAACTCTTTTCCTAGGAATGAGCATCTAGGCTAATGGAATGAAATTTGTGCCAAAATGTCAAAGATATACAATGAGGGAGAAGGAAAAACAGAAATGTAACCGTTTTCTATGTGTATACTTTTCTACATATACACATGACGACTTGGGCGTGTATCTTTGAGAAAAGATTTTTGGATGAGGTAGACTCTAGTGCGAACCTAAAGAAGCGAACGCCAGACACCAAACGTGTCCTGGCTGATTAACTACGTTTGGTAAGCAAGTTTAATAAGCATTTTTGCCAAACCATTCCTCTAAGGATCTCTGACTCGCATCTACAGTATTGTGCATTAGAAGATCCTCCTAGGGATTTATTTACAGTAAGACAAGAGATGCTCATTTGAGTGTCTGCTGTTGTTCAAGTCCAAGGCGGAGAGAATCTTCAGCAGCTGTTGAATGCCACTGAAGACTTCTGGGTAACGGGGCCGTCACCTTATCAGCAGCTCCACCCTAGTGGAAATGACGCACAATCCTATTGGATATCAATGAAGAAAAATATACTGTATGTTTTGCATAGAACTAGTTTGTTCTTCTCCCTGTAGATGTCTCTGAAAACGTACCGGTTATTTATGACGCCTCCACTTGCTCTTTGAAAAGCAATTTTTCAAGCATGCCTACAAATGAACACCACAAGAAAACACTCATGCTTTGAGATGTTTTTTTTTGTTTGTTTGTTTTCAACCATACCTGATGATCACCTTGTGATGAAGCCAAATCGCAGGCATTAAGAGGATAAGCAGCTGAACTAGTCAAGCTGATTGGTTTATATGGTTCTCCCCCTACTCTCTTTATCTTCCGGTGGTGAAGATCGGTGCGTGAACTGTCCACTCCAATTAGGCTTCGGGGATGAAATGATACAGATTTTAGGATGGCATTGGCGCCAGGATTATGCCTTTGACAGTTAAAGCTCCGCCTCCAAAGATGTCCGCTATTGAAACTCGGGGAAGGTTCCAGACGTCATTAGGGAGCGTTGTAGAGCCGTGGGTCTTGGAGGAAATGGCATATTAATCGGCGGTCTGTTCTGCAGGAAGGTCTCACATCCTGTGTAAACAGGCTGAACGCGCTATTAGAACTGTTCTAATGTCCGAGATATTCAACCTCGTGTCTTTAAGGAGTCAAGTGGATTTGGAAGAGGCTATTAACCTGATGACGGACCTTAGAGGCAGACTTTTCCTCCCGCCTTCCTGCACTGACATTAGGTTAAGGATTAAAGAGCTAGTGTTGTGTCCGAGTGTTTGGCGCTTTTCAGAGGGGGGGGGGGGGGGGAGACTTGGTTAAAAGAACTTAAGCACTCGAGAGATTATCGTTTATTCTCTGTTCACAGCTGCTGCTTCAGTAAAGCTGATTTCTTGTTAATAGAATGAATTGATATGACGTCGCTTGCGATCTTATAATTGCAATCTTGCTCAGCTGGGCCGTGACAGCTTCTA
This sequence comes from Ictalurus punctatus, assembly GCF_001660625.3. Classification (NCBI taxonomy): domain Eukaryota; kingdom Metazoa; phylum Chordata; class Actinopteri; order Siluriformes; family Ictaluridae; genus Ictalurus; species Ictalurus punctatus. The sequence continues at coordinate 3,133,622 of NC_030433.2, read as the reverse complement.
TAAAAGGCAGCGAACAATCATTTATTTAAAGGACAGGTGGGCAGGAACTGTACGCTTCAAAGAGACAGTAGAGTGGAGATGTGGAGGGAAAGAGCAGAACGCTGCGTGAAAATGCTCTCTGTGTGCGCAGGTGTGTGTTTCGTGAGATACACGATAATGGGAGAGCTTGGGTGTTGTAGGGTGTGTAGTGTCCTGCCGAGCTGCGAGCTTTCATCAGGACTGTGTCCTCAGCGTGGTGCGGTAAGCAAGAAAGCGAGGGAAAGTGCTGCACAGAGCTCGAGGGATTGTAAGAAACCCGAAGAAAAGCCCACACAGGATTATTTCAGGTATGTTGTACTGTTTTGCCAATCACGGTGTTGTTAGGCAATTAGGGTTTTTGCTTAAACATTTCATTGAATGACCCTTTCCTTATATTTAAGTTATCCAGGCACTGTATCATTTTCCTGTAATGGAGCTACTAGAAATAGGAACTGGCAGTGAGTCATAGTACATTTACATTTACCCACAATGACTTACAGAAGTGCTTCATAGACTTGTTCAGTAACCAGGGCACTGTATAAGAATACGAACAAGCTGAAACCCTGCTAGAGAGGAGCTAGTACAATGAGGTATGTACAGCAACAAAACCAGAGAGGCTTTTAAATGATCTTGGTGAAGAGCTCGGTCTTCAGTCTTAGTTTGAAGGCAGCTGGCGAATCAGTTGTTCAGACCTCCAGGGGGCGCTCATTCCACCACCTTGGAATGCCTCGATGCCGGTCTGCAATGTCTTGATGAAGAGCCTCGATACACCTTGGTGGGAAGACCATCTCGAGGGATGGTGGGTCAAGTTGAGCTTTACATATGATATTATATACACAGTGACGTCCACTAATATCGGCACCCTGGGTAAATTTGAGCAAAGAAGGCTGTGGAAAAATTGTGTTTATTTATTTATTTTTTAAAATCTTTTGTTCAAAGAATTCACAAAAATACTCTGCTCTCATGGATATCAAACAATCGCAAACACGAAACGGGTTTATCCAAAAAAATAAAAAAATAAAAAAACTTTGTTAAATATAGGTGTGCAACAATTATTAGCACCCCTGTGAATTCATATGGGAAAAAATATCCACCCATCCATCTTCTATACCACTTATCCGACATGGTCGCGGGGAACCTGGAGCCTATCCCATGGAGCATCGGGTGCTGGGCGGGGTACACCCTGGACGGGGTGCCAGTGCATCACAGGGCACAATCACATACACACTCACACACCCATTCATACACTACGGGCACTTTGGACATGCCAGTCAGCCTACCATGCATGTCTTTGGACTTGGGGAGGAAAGCTGAACCACTATCTATATGAGAGCAGAGTATTTTTGTGAATTTGTTGAACAAAAGATCAAAAGTTGTTTTGTTTTTTTTTAAATTTCAAACCTTTATATTTACTAAGGGTGCCAATATTAGTGGAGGGCACTGTACACACACACACGCACGCGAATATCAGTTATTGACTACATTTGCTGTTATAACCCAACTCGCAGATAGATTGGCTTATGGCTGTCTCTAATTACATATCCAGTGCCTGGAGCCCCCGGGAAAGGCCAGGACCCCGGTAGGTTTCCTATTTCACCTGTGCCACATTCCAATGCGATCTTTTGTCTCCCGATTTCTTTTTTGACACAGGGCTCAACCGACGTTCTGTATTCCTCCTTATGTATTATTAATGTCGCAATTCACCAAGCAGTGGGGCATCTTGTTGATGTTAATCAAAACTCGGAGGACGTAAATGAAAAAATACGAAGCAATGCGTGAGGTCTTCAGAGGGGGCTGATAATTGCCTCTTGCTATTGAAAGGATCGTTTTCTTTTCACACCATGCGGAGAAAGAGAAGTCGCTCCAGCAGCATGCTAGTGTGCTATAAATTGCAGGAAAATCATATGTGTTAAATGGCCTCCTCTGCAGTTAAAGCTCCTCCCCCAGAGATGTCTGCCATCCAGGCTGAAGGTGTTAACGCTTGCGATTCAGTTGTCGAGGACAGAGGAGGCTGTGACGACAGCAGCACCTCAACATATGTGTGGGGGAATATATACATATATATATAATATATATATCTTGTTGATATATATAATATATTCTTATATTATACTTTTATATTTGACAACTTTAAAGTTTAAGTACATTTTAACATCAAGATCACATGCTTCCAGTCAGGTACATTTATTTTTAATAAAACCAAATAACAAAATAAAAGCTTGCACGTTATACACCATGTCTCACAAAAGCGTATTGCGACATCATTTCTAACAATATCTATGTTATATGATCAAAATTCCCAGCCTAAGTGTATACATAATCTCCATCAGTTGAACAAACATGTTTACCGGTCATGTAATTCCCCGTGAGTGTTAAAGCGGAATTGCCGAGCTATTCGCGCCGATTTGTCCTCCAGGGATCAATCAGGGAGATTGAGCCGAGTGCTCATTATGGTCATGCGAAGACCCACTTGTGTAGGTTGCACCTGAATAATTGAGAGCGTTGTCATACACATCATGCCCTCGTGTCGCAAGGCAGACTTCACATTCCTGGACATGGTGTTACACGGCCCGAGGCACTGGCTCTTACACTAGAGGAATCGCCGGCAGAGGGATCCCCGGCTGCGTGACAGCTCATGTGGAGGAGGTTGCAATTTTAAGAGAGGAGTGGGTGCTTTGGTGGTTGTGCATGTTTAGAAGAGGACGTACAGTCTTTGTCCCGCTCGGTGCGGACACCGAGTTCCGGTGTGTGTGCGCGCATTAGTTTGTGTAGGGGTATTCTCGTCAGTCTTGAAATAAACCCAGCGAAAGCCTGCCCTCATTAGAGGCTTCCTGTTCAGTTTGTCTCCGCCGATGTTTTGATGTAGAGCAGCTTCTTACAGAGCTATGACTCACAAGGGGCTCGCGCAGACCTGCGTGCCAACATATGTGGATCAGAATGAGCTTTACTTCTACCGGGTCTTCGGAATATCCGCACAATACTTAAACGGCATGTAACTTAAATCGCTGGCTGACTATATGGGATTGCCGGTTGCTTTGACTGTGTCGTGAAGGCTGCTCTCGGCGTACTCTGTCATTCAGCGCACCACCGTCGGGGTTGGTGCAGATGTCTGGCAATCTGGCTCTAGGTCCCATGATTCTGAGGTCGTTTGATGGATGGTTACTCATGAAGCCTCGTCATGCAGTCTCTCGTTATTCTTCTTCGATTCTATTCTAGCCACAGTCGCCACAGTTGATTATTTTCCCCAGGTTTTCCAATACGTACATTTTATTCCTTACGTATTCAACACTTTCGACGAAGGTTTGTTCCGAAACCTTAAAAAAAAGGTTCCTGCAATATCGTAAAAACATCCGCCGTATTGATGGTTCGCTTCACGATGCTGTTCGGACTTTGCTTACACCGCTGACGTTTCCACATACGCAAAAACGAGCATTGTGGAAACTGAAATGTTCTAAGGACGTTCCGAGAACGTTATTCCGAGTCGAAAGTTCCTAGAACCGTAATGTTCTGAGCACTTTCCGGTCAGTTTAAATTGTTAGTCGGGTATCTCTGAAATTAACAGGATATTGACATCCATTTTGAGATAAAGCCAGGTTCTATTTCTCTCCCTATACGCCAGTTTCAGGTTTTCATCCTTTTCACATGCCTGGAGAAGAAAGATTACATCGGAGTCTGCGATCGGCATAGATCTCGGATCCAATGTTCATAGTTATGTTCTTCTCTCTCTCTGTCTCTCTCTGTCTCTCTGTCTCTCTGTTCCATGTACTCCCTCTCCATCACCGTAGAGCTTTAGCACTAAGCTCTGGAAACTTCCACAAACAATCCGTGTTTAAGACTACAATCCCCGTGAAAGACGCCAGGCTACTAGCAAAGCTAAAAAAAAATAAATGAAAAAAACCCCAAAAAGTGTCACTTTTCCAAATGAGAAACGTGAAAGAGTACATGTTTGTGATCTTTTATGTCACAGCAGGCCCCCACGTTTCATTCTAGCTATTTATTTTGAAGCAGGGAAGCCCTACTGTGTCTGTGTGTCATTTTCAGAGGCCCGGCATGCCAACACGGTTAAAAAAAAAAAAAAAAAAAAAATCCAATCAAAGCTCGTTTTTGGACAGTGAAATGACTAGAAGTAATATAATCCATTAACAAATAATAGAATCCCTTCACATGAAATAGATTGAATGAAGCACACGCAAATTAAACCGAGCATCTGTAATAAAAGCATCTGATTATATCATAGTCATGAGAAAATCTAAATCAAAGTCGTACAACAATCCAGTGATACCCGACAGTGAATTTTCAGCATGTTCTGTATAGTACTCAACTAGTTTAACAGTGCTCTAGAACGCTTTGATCACGTTGATGCGTTTTCTGCGACAGCAGCTCTGACAGTAGTCACGGTTTCTATTAACTTGCACTTGTTCTAATACAGTAAGGATTCTCTAGTCAAGTCATGTCAAGTGGCTTTATTGTCATTTCAACCACATACAGCCGGTACAGTATGCAGTGAAATGAAACGACGTTAATCCAGGACCACGGTGCTACGTAAAACAAAACTACTCGAGACTACGCATACCTGCACAGGACTACGTGACGTGCACGTGTATATATACAACAGCAGTGACTAAAGACAGGAAGGTAGGCACAGTGAAGGACCGTACATTGCTGACCAGAACACGGTTCTAGTGGGGGATAAAGTGTAAATAGTGTTGCTCTGGTGGAAAAGACGGGTTGTCCGCTAATTGTAGTGCTGGCAGTTCAATTCCCGGCCCACGTGCCTCCATATGCCGAAGCGTCCCTAGGCAAGACATTGAACCCCGAGTTGCTCTAAATGCCAGGTTAGCGCCTTGTGTGTGTGTGTGTGTGTGTGTGTGTGTGTGTGTGTGTGTGTGTGTGTGTGTGTGTGTGTGTGTGTGTGTGTGTGTGTGTGTGTGGGTGAATGAGAAACAGTGTAAAGCGCTTTGTAGAACCACTAAGGTTAAAAGGTGCTATATACAGTTGGGGAAATAAGCATTGAACGTGTCAGCATTTTATTCCAGTAAATATAGTTCCAATGAGGTTATTCACATGAAACTTTCACCACACTTTGGTATTAACTCGAGAAATCCGCAAACATAAAGAATTCACAACGTTACAGTCCATAAATGATGTGTAATAAAGATGATGTGTAATAAAGAGGAATGACACGTGGGAAAAAAAGCATCGAATACGCTAACTGAAGTGTTTTTGATACTTAGTGGAGGTGCCTTTGTTTGCAATGACCGCTTCAAGACGCTTCCTATATGAAGAAATGAATGGACCGCAGTGTTCAGGTGTGATTTTGGCGCGTTCTTCTAAACATATCGTCTTTAAATCTTGTTCAATTGGATTCAAGTCAGCTGATTGACTGGGCTAATAACACCTTGAGATATATATATATATATATATATATATATATATATATATATATATATATATATATATATATATATATATATATATATATATTTATTTATTTTTTTTTCTCTGAAACCAATCGAGAGTTTCCTTTGCCGTATGCTTTGGATCGTTGTCCTGCTGGAAGCTCCACCCACGTCTCGTCTTCATCATCATGTGTTCGGTACTTATTTCCCCTATGGTGTTTACGGTGTTTTTGCTGCAATTTAAAAAAGAAATGTGCAAAAGTGGAATGGTATTCAGTTGAGTATTAGTGTGTATGCATGCGTGTCTGATGGCTTCGGGGAAGAAACCGTTTCACGGTCTGTCCGTAAGGGCCGGAATGCTTCGGTACCTTTTGCCAGACGGCAGGAGGGTGAAGAGTTCGTGTGTGACGCAATCCACAATGCTGTTGATTTTGCGGATGCGGCGTGCGGTGTAAATGTCTGTAACGGAGGGAAGAGAGACCCCCGATGATTTTCTCCGCTGTCATCACTATCCACTGCAGGGTCTTGCGATCATAGACCGTGTTGTAGTTGTCTGATTGTTCCTATCTGAGACATTTATATTGCATTTTTTTAAATTTTTTTATTTTTTTAAAGAGTCTCTAGTGTCATTTTAAGTCGTTTTCCCGGTATTTGGGTCGTATCACATCACATCAACCCGTCGTTGATTACAACCCTGGAGGTGCGAGGCAAATGTCCTTTTTATCGAATAATCATCGAGTTATTAGTTAATGTGAGCTCCACTGCGTACGTTGTTAATACTTGAATGCGGTTAAAGGTTTATCAGTAGGACATTAACATTAATCTCTAGGACATAACAATAACACTAATAATTATCATCAGGCCTCTATTTTGGACAGAAAATCCTTCACAGATTTATTATACACGTACTGTGTGTCTGTTGACAACAACCTGTTGTGTGGTTTTCAAATTTAGACCGCATTTCATTTTCTATATGGACTGTGTTCATTTACTGGATTGTTGGGCTTTGCTACAATTCATTTTTTATTTTTTACAGTTCAGCCTATGTTTTCACAAGTACATAACTTTCATACTTTTCAAGTGTGGATGATGGATGGACTAATCTAATGTATGTTGTTATTTAAACGTGTCTTTGGTGGTTCAAGTTAAAAGGTAATAACGTTAATAAGGCCCCTGGGGAAAATGCATCCTGACTACAGAAAACCTTTGGAGAATTTACTTAATGTGTGTTAACAGAATATTTAACCGGGGAGCATAGGACCCTGGGACCATAGGAATGACCCCGACACAACTACTACATTAGCTTTCACAGCGCTATTTGGCTTTAGTATCTCGGCAAGTTCATTAAACGCTAGCGAATCTTAGACTAATAATTACATGATGCAATTAAAACAAAGCACCAGCAAGTTTTCTAACATTTAAGTTGACTGTTATGTTTTTAATATTGTCCAGGTTTGTAAAGCGAGCTAACATATTAGGCTAACTCGTATTGTGTAACTGAAATCAGTAGTTTAATGGTCAATAGCAAAATAGCTAGCATTAGGCTAGTATACAGTGTAGTGTACGCTAGCATTGGGCTAGTATACGGTGTAGTGTATCCTAGCATTAGGCTAGTATACAGTGTAGTGTATGCTAGCATTAGGCTAGTATACAGTGTAGTGTATGCTAGCATTAGGCTAGTATACAGTGTAGTGTATGCTAGCATTAGGCTAGTATACAGTGTAGTGTATGCTAGCATTGGGCTAGTATACAGTGTAGTGTATCCTAGCATTAGGCTAGTATACGGTGTAGTGTATGCTAGCATTAGGCTAGTATACGGTGTAGCGTATCCTAGCATTAGGCTAGTATACAGTGTAGTGTATGCTAGCATTAGGCTAGTATACAGTGTAGTGTATGCTAACATTAGGCTAGTATACAGTGTAGTGTATCCTAGCATTAGGCTAGTATACGGTGTAGTGTATGCTAGCATTAGGCTAGTATGCGGTGTAGCGTATGCTAGCATTAGGCTAGTATACAGTGTAGTGTATCCTAGCATTAGGCTAGTATACGGTGTAGTGTATGCTAGCATTAGGCTAGTATGCGGTGTAGCGTATCCTAGCATTAGGCTAGTATACAGTGTAGTGTATCCTAGCATTAGGCTAGTATACAGTTTAGTGTATGCTAGCATTAGGCTAGTATACAGTATAGTATACTATACGGTATAGTGTATGCTAGCATTAGGCTAGTATACAGTTTAGTGTATGCTAGCATTAGGCTAGTATACAGTATAGTATACTATACGGTATAGTGTATGCTAGCATTAGGCTAGTATACGGTTTAGTGTATGCTAGCAGTAGGCTAGTATACAGTATAGTGTATGCTAGCATTAGGCTAGTATACAGTTTAGTGTAAACTAGTAGACAAATTTTGCTAGCAAGTGAACCCCACTCACATGTGTAAGAGAGTGGGAATTGGCAGTGACTAAAATGAGTGCGCATTTCTATTTTCTCCCAGGCGCAGATAGCTTCATTCACCCCTTTTTATTTCCACCCAAGTGCAAATAGCTTCTGTGTGTTCTTAAATCCCACAAGAGTGACTGTACGATGTAGGTAACTGCTGTTTTTATCCCATAAAGAAACCCAGACAGTGTTCATGTGTATTTACTATTCTCTTCCTCCCTGTGTATAGGTCCTGGACGAAATATAACAAGAAAGAGGCTAAATTCATGACTCCGTTGACTGTTAGCGAGCTCACATTCGGACCTGAATTTCTCTTAGTCAGATTAGATATCGAGCCGGCCCGAGTAATCGATTAGAAAATCAGCGATCATGACTCGCAGGCTCTCTTTTATCTTGCTGCGCTTGTGTCGATGCGATGGCTGGTGTGTGTATGATGGATCTTGCGTGTCTCTTTGCAGAGCAGCCCGAGCATTTGGAGAGTACCTTCACGCTCACCCCGAGAGCCGAAACGGATCAGGTCAGCCGCTCATTAGAACTCTCCTCTCCCTCTCCTTTCTTGATAAGCCTTTCTGTGTGCACCTCAAGCTAGAGGTGTGCGTGGGACTTTTTTAAATCGCACTCTTACCTGATCCCGAAGGAATTTGAACAAATCCCGTCCGCTCCTGCAGTTACTATTTTTGTGTATTTTCTAACGAACTTAGCTGGTTCTGTTTTCCAAAAGTTAGTTCAACCACAGTGACCCTGGCCAGGATAAAGCAGTTACCGAAGATGAATGAATGGTAAACGCGTCACACAGCAATACACAAGTACTCGATTTGCTTCCTCGAATTCTTTTGTTGGTTCCGGTGGTATCCCTGTCCTGATGCACACCTCTATCTCAAGCCTCATACACATATACTACTGGACATGGCCTCATTTGTCCTTTTTTTCTGGTTCTCTCTGTCTCTGTCATTCTGTATCTCTTTCTGTCAATTAAGATCACTTATTGTCTGACACCCTCATTGGCCACGACTCCGACTCGCCGGATAGTGTTTGTGCCCAGAACCACAACCACCAGCACAGCTTCTCTCTTCAGGACTCGAACAGCAGCGCCGAGCCCAATCTGATCGACCCAACGCTGTGCCTGCTGCAGACTTCAGCCGACCCCTCGACCTCCTCTGAGAGCCGCCTGTCGCTAGAGCGCAGCTTCTCGGTCGAGGAGGAGCAGCAGAAGTGCGTGGAGTGCTCGCTGCAGCCATCACGCGTCTACACCATAAGCTGTGAGAGCGCCATGCTGGCCGGCAGCCGTACCAGCAAGGAGAGCTTGGAGCTGGACGTGCTGAGGGAGGGACGGGACGCCCCGTCTGCCTCCCAAACCCTCGCCCACGCCTCCACCTCCTCCTCACCCATCCAGCATCACCACCACCACCATGTCAACCAGCAGCATAACGCCGCTGGGCCGAATTTGCAGCAGCCTGCAGGCGGAGCGTCAGGAAGTGCAGGAGCAGGTTCATCGCAGCACCAACACCACCACCATCACCACCATCACCACCACCTCTCGCAGCCCCTGCAGAGTTCCGTCAGCGCCCACAACATCCGCGGCTGGGGCGAGGGCAAAGAGTGCGGCCTGGCGTGCGACCTGTGCGCCGGAGAGCCGTCACGCAGCCACGGCTCGCTAGAGCTGGAGAGCAGCGGTCGAGACCCAGGCAAGCAGCGCCGCCCACTAGAGCGCATGAGCAGTGTGGACCGGGTGACTTTTATAGACAGAGGTGAGGCGGGAAAAGAAAACGGAGAGAGAGAGAGAAAGACAGGAGATCAGAAGGGGCGCTTGTTGGATGTTCCGTGGTCTGTATTTTCTTTGTGTCTCTCTCTCTGTGTCTGTGAGCCTCTCTCGCCCTCTGTACAGTGGACTTGTGTGTGTGTGTGTGTGTGTGTGTGTGTGTGTGTGTGTGTGTATGTCTTTTTGTGTGCTGAGCAACACATGAAGGGCTGAATTATGCTTCTGAGGATGTATCCTAGCGCCAACGTCCTTTAAAAATTGACTAGAATCTTCATTAGGTCAAAGATAGTAGTGTACAAATGCATCCAAATATTAATGAGCGTATAATATTATACAGCACTGTTCAGAACGCATAAGCCACAAGAGAAAATCACGACGATGGAACAATGTAACAATCTGATCATAAGCTTTAATGGATTATAGTTCATGGGTTTGAATCCTGACAAGAGCCGTCATTGGCCAGAAGTCCAAGAAAGCGAACCTGGCCGTGGTCCCAAGGTGGGAGGGATGGCATGCTCTCTCTCCTGTCAATCACAGAGACACTAGCCAATCGTTGGCGTCTGTGAGCTCCTGCATGTGGAAGGCAGCGGATAGCACGTGATCGCGTTTACCCTCCCGGACTGATAACTGTCAGTATTGTTCCCAGTCCATGCAGGATTTTTGCGATCGTTGCGGCCGAAAATGCTCGGTTTTGCTGCGGCTTTTTTTCTTCGTTCTTTCTTTCCAAAATTTGCGACGCAATTTGTGGAGGGTTTATTTATTTATTTATTTATTTTTGCTTTGTTAGCAGGAAACTGCTATCGCACGAAACCGTTTGGCACGTTCTTTCGCGGTGTCGTCCGTTGCCAAATGAGATCTTTTTTTTTTTTTTTTTAGCCGTACGCGTATTCGACGCGCGTGAATCCGAGAGAGCGCTCGGACCGAATCTGCGTCGCGATGACGTCACGGTGCGTCTCGGACAAAATCTGCGGTCGTCTTTGGAAAAATGGCGAGCTCCTCGGAGGATTGCAGATTTCCTCAGATTCATCGCGGAAGGCAAAAACCGATTTGTAAAAATTGAATCGAAATTCAAATCTGTTTCGAATTTAGAATTTGAATGGGATTCGTTTCCTATATCGGTGTGTGCGCCAAAATGTATTTCAAAAATAGGAAGCCGTTCCCTCGTTTTCCAGTTTCTCATTTCGAAGCGAGAAAAAAAACAAAAACGTTTACGCGACATACACGTTTGTACGTTGTTGGTTTTTTTTTTTTTGAGACTAATTGGGATCTACAAAAATACATCACCTCCAACTCCTCTTCATGCAGTCATAATACAAACTTGCCTCCTCTTTAAGCTTCCATAAATTATATGATTACCCATAAGCCTTGTCTACACATTTCTATGAAGGGAAAAAAAATATGCATCTTTTGCAGAAGTATACATCAGCCAGAAATTACATACAGGGTGTCCCAAAAAGTCTCCATACACGGGGGACTATGTGCGCCAGCACCACGTCGGTTGCGCAGATCTTCCCCGGCGGATCTTCGTGGACGCCCGCTTCAAGTTTGCCGACTGTCGTGTCTGATGTGCTCGCCGCGTTTCCTGTTTAAAAATTTTGGAAGACATTTTGCTCAAGTGTTCATTGTCCCCTATGTATGGGGACTTTTGGGACACCCTGTAATACATATAAAGTGTTTAGGAAACCCACTATCACAGCTAACTTTACTTTCTCTCCAACAGAAGACAGCCAGTGGTACCCCAAAGAGAACATGTTCAGCTTCCAGACTGCTACCACGACCATGCAGGCGTGAGCAACCCACTGACATCACACACACACACACACACACAATATTAAGTTGCAATTTGCAGTGACCTCGGGGACAGATGGTCCTACAGGTTCTCCAGCCAGACGACACGCACACAATTTCTTCTTTTTTTTTTCTTTTTTTTTTTTTTCCTCCTGACATTCACACACTCGCACTGTCTCGGTGATTCAGCGAGTTGACGAGTACACAGTGAGCAAAGCGCAAACAAAAACACCTCCACACGGCACACATTTATCACAGAAACGCACGTCATCAGCGTTATCAGAGTTGTGACCTTTTTTCTCTTTCTCTCCTCTCTGCGTTTTCTGGGCGAACTTCTCCGCTGTTCTGCAGGATCTCGTGAGTAACTTCATTTTGGCCTGTTAAACGCAGGCTCTTCTCAGTAACTCCTGTATCATGTGTAACCTTTATAACCTCCTCACCGTTACAGCTGGCCGATCGACGTTTCCAAAGCAACTCTTCTGGCAGAGTGTGAAGCAGCTAGTTTAGATCAGAATCAGACAACCGTTCAACGTCGGATGTTCAAAATCCCGTTCTTAATCGGAAAAGAAATTCTAAGAAAACTTCTACGTGTATATATAACGCAGATGTGTTGAATTCTTTTGTCATGTACAGACAAAACGCGTACGGATGTACAGTTCTGTACTAAAGTCTTCGGCCCCCTGTTTATTATTATATTTTATTTATTTATTTATTTTTGCAAACTTTTGTTGTGGATTTTAATTTTATGACTTCGACATTATCAAATCAGTACAGAAACATTTCAGATTTCCAGATAGTAGTTTTCCAGGACAAGATCGAACGTCACGGGAAAAGTTTGTATTAGTATTTGTAAAGAAAGCAGCACAGGCCCGTCACGATAACTACTTTTTATCGGCTGTCGTATTGTCTCAGAAGTAATTGCGGTAAACGATATTATTGTCGTTTTTAATTTTTTAATGATAATCGCACCCTTTCAAAGAGAAATAATCTTTTTAATTCTTAAGACTATTCAGGCATTGTGATACGACGTTGTGAATTCCTTCCGCTTCAGTTATTCGCCGTGCGTGCTTCGTGCGTCGTTACGGAGGGAGCGCGTTCACGAAGTGACTCGCCGTTCTACCTGCCGCCTTATCTAAGTCCGCTCGTGCGTCCGCGTCATTCCGTGCAGAAGCGAGTTGCAATGCATAGACGCCCAACGGAGCCGCCGTCATCGCGAGCGGACGTCCCATCGGCCCGCGTTACATCGAGCGGGTTCTCTAAGCTGATGCGTGCTCTCGCGCGTCCCTGACGAATAATTATCCGGAGGATACGTGTTGAAATGTCATTCCCACAACATAAAGTCAAGTTCAAAAATTCATGGCCTTGACTTGGATATCTTGTGGCCAAAACATAATAATTCATGGCCTTGAAATATTACATGAACTGCCTCTGTATATCATCTCGTGGCCTCAATTAATTACGTTGGGACCACGTTTTATAAAAAAAAAAAACGAATAATAACCTGCATGTCACCTTAGCGGCTCTGCAGAATAAAGTATCATTGCGTTACTTTATTCGCGCTGGTCCTCGTTTACCCATTTTTTTCCACTTTGGATTGTTTCTATCTCTTCTAGAGATTTCTATCTCTATCTCTCGGTCGTTTTAGTGATTGCCCGAGTTCTGGTGTGATTAGATATTTCGTTAATACTTATTACATCTTGGTAATTGATAATAATTACATAGAATCCTAATTAAAAGTTCATTCATTAGGATGTAATGTCTCAGTGAGTCGTACACAGACGACGTCTGGGGATTGAAATGTTTATTTATTTTATATCCCCCCCCCCCCCCCCCCCCCCCCCAAGCTGTGAAAACTTTCCTTCATTGTTCTGATGAATCTACGGAAGCCCTGAGAGGCCATGCGTTATTATTTATTTATTTATTTATTTATTTATTTGTCTTTCTTGTCTTCTCGTGATCATGGCTTATTTTTCTCACGATGTCGACATAAGGAAAAGTCGTTTTTTTTTCCTGTGAGGTCGGCTTAATTTTCTCGTGAACTAGACATAACAAAAAGCCGTTTTCTCACGACATCATTTTATCACGAGAACATCTCGCGCCTTGTGGATGACTGGTGTTCCGTGCACGCTGGCACCATCACCATCGCAATCATAAATGTAATAATTACCCGCTGTAGAAATGGACTTGAGAGAGAGAGAGGGGTGTCTCAGAGGAGAAGCAGGGTCGCTAGAGTGTCTCCGACGGCCTCCTTCTCAAGTGTCCGACACTAATGTGGAAGGCGTCACTCACCGACGGACATGGAGCTGTTTCAGCGTGAGCGAGTCCCCGATCAAAGTGAAAACGAATCGGTTCACCCACGATGCACTGAGATTTTGCTGCCTCCAGAACAATTAAAAAATCCTTAATGTTATGTTGTACATCGAAAATTGAAGCCCAGATCACGAGAAACGATTATTTTGTTATGTCGAGACCGCAAGGAAATGATGTTGTGATCGTGAAAAAATTCGAAAAGGAAAAATAATAACGCACGGTCTCTTAGGGCTTCCATGCGAATCACACATCGTGTATTACAACGGCGATTCTGAAAAAGTTGGGACCGTATGGGAAATGACACTCATTTTGAAAATTCACTTCACCCTGTACTGTATTGGAAGCACATGATTAACACGTTATTCGATGTTTTACTTTTTAAAATTGAATTCATTTTTGAAAATACATCCACGTTTCAAATCTGATGACTACGACAAACTCCAAAAAAGTCGGGACAGCCGACCGTTTACCGCCGCGTAACGCCACCTTCTCTTTTTGTAACACTTATTAAGCGTTTGGACGCTGAGTGAAGACGCCGGTTGGTTAACTTTAGCGAGCGGAATTTTCCCTCGGATTCCTCGAATCTTTTAATTATATCGTGCACTGTACGAGGTGAAATGCCCAAAATCCTACCGATTTGTCTTTGGGGAATGCTGTTCTCAAAGTGTTGGATCGTTCGCTGACGCATCTGTCGGCAGATCGGCGAGCCCCGACCCGTCCTCGCTCTTGAAGGACTGGGCCTTTTTTTGGAGACTCCTTATATACTACGACTAGACGATCGCCTCACCTGTTTCACATCACCTTCTTATTTCAACTCATCACATCGATATTAGTCTTAAATTGCCCCTGTCCCAACTTTTTTGGAACGTGTTGCGTGCGTCGGTTTCAAAATAAATGTTTACCTTAAAAAAAAAAAAAAACAACCGTGCAGTTGATTAATACCTCGTCGTTATACGTTTTCCGTTTAACTACAAGTCAAAGTACGTTTACAGATCACTCCTCTTTGTTTTTATTAGCATTTTCCATACTGTCCCAACTTTTTCGGGATCAGGGTTGTGTATATAAAATATGGAGAGAGAGAGAGAGAGGGAAAAAAACGAGCTCGGAGTAAACCTCCGACTGTTGTACGCAGTCCAATCACTGCGATGATGTTTTTAATCGTTTATTTATTTATTTATTTATTTATTTATTTATAAAACCCCCGCACAGGTGTCGGTGAAGTTGATTGGACAGGAAATGATTGTGGTTAATAATAAACCAGTTCTTAGAGAGTGAGTGATCGAGCGTGGCCAGCGGTATTGAATATGCCGTGTGTCTCTTTCAGACCCGTGCGCTATATGAATAAATATCCTCAGAGCCAGGTCCTGAAGATGAGAGAAATGTAATTGAAACGGGCCCGAATGAGTTCCTTAAATGCTCCGGAGACAGCCGGGGGCGATTTCGCAATCGTTCGTTCGGGAGATCGAATGAGAAGAAAAGAAACGGTGGAAGTGAGAAGAGAAGGGGAGGGGGAACGAGGGAGGACGGGTGGAAAAATTGTTGTATAATCCGAGTGAATGCGGAAGGTGTGTGTTTTGGGTTTGGCGGAGGGGGGGGGGGGGGGGGGGGGGGTGTATACTGTACGTACGCACGATGCCCGGCTACTTCAGGAGAAGGACGACGTGACCTGGACAAAGCTTCTGAATTGAGGAGAGGAATTGAGTAGCAAGCAGGGACTCACACACTCCATCTGAAAGCCTCCACACACACACACACAAAGAAACGGAAGAATAGAAAGAAGAATGGGAGACAGGGGAAGAACATCTCTTGTTGAGGATGAAAAAAAAAAACAACCAAATCAGTCATCTTTCTCCCCTTCTGTCTTTCTTTTGTCCCCTTATTAAGCTAGGTGATAACATTCAATCACGTCCTCGACGCGCACGGGTAGGACACGGGTGCAAAGGGAAGAAAAGAGAGCGTGCGGTCACCTTCTCATTCTCTCCGCTCATTGCGTGTCATTCTTTCATTCCGTCACTCTACGACTGCCCTGCCAATTATTCCCAAGTCACCACGTTGTAATTATGTGTCTGTGATAGCGTCGAACTCCGGCAGTGTTTCCTCGCCCTCTCCTCCACTTGTTGTGATTGTTTGCATATGGTTATAATAGTAATGCGAGTCGTGTGATACCCGTGTAGGCGGAAACTGGGGCAGAATGATAATTGCGAGCAGCGGGTGAAGCAGGAAACGACGCCGAATAAAGTCAGTCATTCGTGTCTGAATGTGCTCAGAGCGAAGGAGAATGCATTGAGTAGGTCAGCATGTGTCAGGCTGTTGACCCCAGTGACAGGACGTTGATTGACCAAGAGGAAGGCTCGTGAGGAACCTGAAGGGGGGAAAAAAAAGGGTGTAATTTAACGTCTCTGTTAAAGGAACACTCCAGAATTTGCAATCCGTGTAGGCAGGAACTGACACTGCATGTTCACAGTGTTTACACAGAGTGTAATGTACAACCACTCCACTTAGAGATCCAGATTTCCCGACATCACTGAGCTGTGATGCACAGTAGTAGAGGCTATGGGAGTCGGAGAACGCGGAGATTCGAGGTGTAAGAGCCAGAGGAGATGGTTTTTTGGGGGGGGGGTTTTAGGGGTTGGTTAGGTGTTGACGGAAGAGCTGGGTCTTTAGCTGTTTTTTTGAAGACGGTGAGAGATTCTGCGGAAGTTGGAAGTTCATTCCACCACCGAGGGGCAGTTAGTGTGACGGTTCTGGAAAGGGACCTTGAGCCACGTTGAGTAGGCGCTACTAAGCGTCGGTCGTTAACCGATCGCAGATTACGTGAGGGAACGTAAGCCTTCAGGAGAGTTGAGGTATGGGGGCGCTGTTCCAGACAAGGTCTTGTACGTGAGCGTCGAGGCCTGGAATTTGATCCGGACAGCTACAGGAAGAGCCATTGGAGGAGATGGAGCGGGGTGTGACGTGGGTTCTCTCGGGCTGGTTGAAGACGAGGCTGCTGCGTTCTGAATCCTATCAAATATCGGATCGTAATTTGATCGTCAAAGGCCAGTATACAGGGCAAGAGTTATTACTTTCATTCATCTAGCATTGTTTGTAGACATTTTTTCTCTCCTAGTCAGAATTTGCTCCTTGTGAGTTTTACGTTGATGTTTTCTCATGTTTGCTCGCATTGTATAACGCTTCTCTTGATATTTTCTGTAGCACCGTACGCAGTCTGCTTTGCTATGATCGCTGTCATTTCATCATTTGCGATTAGGTTCACAGCGTACGCTAGGCTTACATCATCGCGTATTGGATGTTGGCATCTGAGCGTTTTTTTTTTTTTATGACTATAAGTACGATATTGGACTGATACCGGATACCAGTATTGGCATTGATGCATCCCTATTCATTTCAGCTATAGAGAGTTGTTTCTTAGTAGTTTACCAACACATGTCTGGAAAAGGTTGACATTCCTGATTTTGTTTTGCTTTGTCAAGCAGGATAAATTGTTAGCCTCGGGCATTAGCCCGAGTCTAGCAAGTGTTGTATAACAGTTTTAACCGACTAAATAGAGCCGCGTTTGTCTTTTCATGTCAAAACTCATTCGAATACATTATGACTCTGTTGAACGGGGCACGGCGGTTTAGTTGGGGGTCGGGGGTTTGAATCCCGCCTCCGTCTTGTGTGCGCGGGGTTTGTGTGTTCTCCCCGTGCTTTTGGGGTTTTCCTCCGGGTACCCTGGTTTCCTCTCCCAGTCCATAGACATGCGATGTAGGCTGATTGGCATTTCCAAATGTGTACGATAAGTGGTATGGAAATTGGATGGATGGATGATCATATCGGTAACATGATCTCACATTCTTCCTTCTCAACAAATGGTTTTCTTCATCTCTGAGATTCAAGTAAACAGGCTTGCAGTTCTAGTAGTCAAATTCTATAGAGCTTAGTAAGGTTTATTTGTCTCCATTGTGTCTGTCTGTGTGGGGGAAATGACCGAAATGGCTAATTAGAGGCAGAATGTACAATACGAGCAGCATGTGCTCTTTAATATGTCAGACTATCCTCTCAGGTTCTCATTCCTGTTCATCCGTTCACTCTTTTCATTCGGTAATCCTGATTCTTTCCCTTTTCCCTTCTTCTCTTTCCTTCAAATGAACGTGTATGTGCAGAAATTTCCGGAAGCACCTTCGAATGGTGGGCAGCAGAAGAATGAAAGCTCAGAGTGAGTCACTGTGTGTGCATGTGTATGAGTGTCTTATTGAGTGCATGATTGACTTCATTTGTGCATTGTTCTATTTGTTTGTTTGTTTGTTTGTTTGTTGTTGTTTTTTTTGAGGGGGGGGGTTGGGGGTATTCCGGGTGGTCCTGTTCTCCTTGTTGATAATGAACTGGAACTATTTCTTGGTCATACACGGTGTGTTGGGAGTTTGTTTGAGCAGGATAGGAAAAAAAAAAGCAGGAAAATCACAGCGTTAGTCTAGGCAATGATGGAGAGAAGGTGAGAAGTGTGTGTGTGTGTGTGTGTGTGTGTGTGTGTGTGTGTGTGTGTGTACTGTACGTGGAGCCGTGAAGCATGTGGTTAGTGGTCCAGACGTCTCTACGTCATGTGTGACGCATATTAAGCAGGCACAGTGTGAGAGGAGTGTGTGATGAGCGAGAGAGAGTGTGTGTGATCATCTCTCCACCTCCACTAGCCTTTGCAGAGCGCAGGGCGAAGAGCTTCAACCGCTCCTGGAGCGACCCGACCCCGGTCAAGCAAGACTCGCTACCCGACTCAAAAGACAGTGAGTCAACCCATTAACCCACCCCTGCACACTGCCCTGATTACACACATGCACAGACAGACACATTAGGACGCTCACATACACCCAGTCATCATGCGTTCAGCCGAATGTAGGAGATGCACACATCTCGTCTATCCTAACTCTAAGACTGATCGTTAGACGTTTGCATTAAAATGCTCCATTTGAATTCAATTTCTTTCAATTAGTCCTGGCTAATTCCCACCGACTAGCTAGTTCTTCACATTCAAATAACAAAAGTACCATTAGCAGGAGTCCAACATATCGTAATTTGGCCGTGGAAGGGAAGGTGTTGGGAAGGAAGGCATTCCTCCTTCCATACTCTCCTCTATATCTAGAGAGGACAGTCAGTTATGCCTTCTTGGACTCCTGTTGCATCACTGGGATTCAAATTGATGAGTAGATGTGTCATGGGGACTGGGAATTTGTGCAACACAGCAACAAAAAATGCAAGCACAGGAATTTTTTTTTTACTATAATATAGACAGGAGGAAGTGATCAGAAGGAAAGATCTTGGGACGAAGTGGCCACTACTAAATAATCACGAGTTCCCGCTAAAAATAACGAGACTTTGGCTGCTAGTGTTTTCTATTAGCTCGCACCTCCATGGTTTTGCAAATTCATGGGATGAGCTTGTTCTAGACTGAAGGCCATATTCAAATAGGGTGACTTAAGTGCAAAAGTTCCAGCAATATTTATGCAGGGAAGGTTATGTGGATTCGCAGCCTGGTCACGAAGTCCCCATGAAATCAAAATTGATGTTTTGTAGTATGCACCCGTTAGCCGTGAAGTTATCTATAAGCTAGTGCGCTCCAAAACAATGACAAAATGTGCATTTAGAAAGTATATGGAAAAATACAAATTTGGACCAACCAATCAGACGCTCTCTAGAATCTGAATCGTCCCAGCCCCCCCAGTTGTAACTTTCCTGGCTGTGAGGTTAGCTAAACACCATTGGCTATTTAAAATGTGGGCGGGCCCACTCGATACGTCCCGCCCTGACTTTCTGTTTCAGTGGAAAATTCCTTCAGTAACTTAAACTTAAAAAGGCAGACTTGATTCAGTATCATCTACACCACCGCCTTAAAACGGCCTTTAAACTTACCTTGAAGCCCACTTGAGAAGCAGATTGAGATTTTTATTCTGTCAAATGTAACATGATGTAAAATGGCTTCCACCCTCGTTATTCAGCCGGTTATAAAATAGCACCTGGTCCGGCACATCCTGTTATCGCGCATTTTAATTCTTTAAACTGTGCACTCACCGTTAACCGTGTGCACGACTTCATGTACCCGCGAGATATTAAATAGAAATCGTAACGCGTTCCTTAGAAATCATTTAGAGCCGAATCATCTAAACCGAAACATTGACGTCCCATGCACAGCTCTACTCATGATCTACCGATGATCGTGCGACAGCTTCGACCATTTTTATCATTTGAAAGCTTAACCTTTATGTTTGTAAAAGCACACCCACTTGTAGCAGCCATAACAAGCCACTTATTACATATATATATACACACCCACACACACACACACACACACACACACACACACAGAGTGCTGTGCTTCTTCTTGTGCTGCTGCTGACTCTGACCTTGTCTGTTTGTCTTCTTCTGAGTGGGGTTCTGTCTCCAATTTTGTGTTCCTCACTCTCTCTCTGTGAGTATCTGTCTCAGCTGGAGTGTCTAGGGCTTCTGAGAGAGAGAGTTTGTGTGTGCATGTGTGAGTGTGTGTGTGTGTGTGCGTGTGTGTGGTCTGCAGAAATCCGTGTCAGCATGTGACATTCTATACGTGTAGTTTGTTATCGTTTTGTCTCTTCGTGCCGCCTACGTTACATGGGGAATTTGTGTCTATGGGAAAAGGGAGCTGTCTGATTGTCAATTTGGTCTTATTATCCGAGTGTTAGTTTCTCTTTCTTCTTTCCTTCTTATGCTGCCAGGTATTTCTGTGCTTTCAAAAGAACTTTACGGATTCTATTTCCTTGTTGATCTCTCTCTTTTTTTTTTATTTATTTTTTTATTTATTTTAATGTCATGATGTCTACTGTATTTAAAACTTATTCTGCATCCACCGTCTCTCTGTTTGGGACTGACCCGAGTCCGGTGCGTTGTGCTGTGCCGTGTCGTGTTGTGCTGTAGGTGGAGATCTGCAGCTGCCGTCTGCTGCACAAGATGAGGGAGGCTGTGACGACACGGGCTGGGAGGAGGAGAAAGAGATGGAGCGACTGGCCTGTGAAAGCGATGACTTCATCCCTCCGAAAGTCATGGTGAGCTTTGCCAACTTTCCTCAGATTCGATCGAGAGGCTTAGCCGAGGCCATATGTTATGAGTGTATTAATTAGACATGATAGCATTTTTTTGTTTTTTGTTTTTGGTCATCTTCTCTGTGTACATCTCGTCAAAACAGGATTCCTCTACATCAATCTTTATTTAATATTACCATATTTAATGTATACGTCATGCTTGCACAAAAACGAATAGTCTGGATCTACTGTGCTGCAATACGAAAGGACCCACCACACACAGAAAAGTGTTCCTAAACGTTTTGCACTCGTGCACTCTTTATCAATCGCGAATCAAAAAGAGAGCCGGCAGTAGCATAGCGTGGTTTTTCGATTTGCGCATATAAAACATTTTGACGTCGGTTTCGGGCTTCATAAGGTTATATTGAACATGCAGTTGAACATGCAGTTAAGTCTGAGCACGTGCTTACAGCTTGACTTCGGAACAAAGCACTAAAATACCAAGTAACGATAAAAAAAACAATGATCTGGCAAAAAGAGTAGAAAAGATATTAGTCATACTAGTCTCTAATTAGATTATCTTTATATATGACGATACATTTTGTGTATTA
The DNA here is from genome assembly GCF_001660625.3 of Ictalurus punctatus. Classification (NCBI taxonomy): domain Eukaryota; kingdom Metazoa; phylum Chordata; class Actinopteri; order Siluriformes; family Ictaluridae; genus Ictalurus; species Ictalurus punctatus. Next base: position 3,112,277 of record NC_030433.2, on the reverse strand, counting down.
ATTCAATTTTGGTAGTAGGTAGCTGTTTTAAAAGTCTTTCTACTGTTCCCTCCAAAGCCACGCCCCTAAAACGCACGCACGGGCTTAATACCAGTGCAAGAGGCGGAGCTTCCTGGTTTGATGTAGAGTCTGGAGTGCCAAAGAGACATGAAACGTTCTTCTGAGCTGATGTTTATTGAAGCTACTAGAATGTGATTTTGAAATGATTTAGAAAGTGTTCTGATCCCTCCACAATCACTCCACCTGTACCGGAAGATCACCTCTTTCTTTACAGGGACTACATCTGTGACGTCCTTTCATTTTGTCAGGCTAATTTAGTTCTTATTTATTTATTTTCTTTCTTTCCAGTTGATATCATCGAAAGTTCCTAAGGCGGAGTATGTCCCCAATATTATTCGCAGAAATGACCCTTCCATTATCCCCATACTTTATGTAAGTCCACACTGCATAAAGCTCTACACTATCATGGACAAGGAATGACATTAAAATTGTACACAGTTCTAGCAAGTTATCATCCAAAGGTGTGGGTTTGAGTCACATGACCTGGACTCGAGTTGCTCATGACCCAATAATAAAACGCTAAACGGTCTTTAATAATAATTTTTTTTTTTTTTTTTTTTAATTGTTACATAAAATTGTAGTGTTTATAGTGTTAAATGATTTCTTGTTCCTTTACACTATCATGGCTGATTCTAATCTACTTTTTTATTTATTTATTTTTTTATGTCCAGTAACAAATTAAGCATCTTATTTAATGTGTAGCTGCATGTATTACCATGGACAGAATATTTTGTCTGGAAAAATAAGATTCTACAACAACAATAATTATTAATTTAGACTACTTTGCTGGAATTACATATTGAAATTGTAGGAAATTTGGTCAATTGTTAACAGCTCAAAGTTTAGGACTTAGATCTTGACTTGGGTCTTGTCTCTCTTTACTTGGGACTCTTCTTGAAACTTGTCTGTCTTTACTTACTTCTTGACCCGGGACTTGTCTGTCTTTATTTGGGTCTTTATTTGGGACTTGTCTGTCTTTACTTACTTCTTGACCTGCGACTTGTCTGTCTTTACTTGTGACATGACCCAGGACTTGTCTGTCTTTTACGTGGGGTTTTGACTTAGGAATGGTCTATCTATACAAACTGGCGTCTTTTCTTTCCTCTGGACTGTCTTTACTTTGGTCTTCACTTGGGGTTTTTCTGTCTTGACTCAGTGTCGAGATTTGAGACTTAATTTTTTTTATTTTATTTTTTTTATGAAACAAAGACTTGTTCCCACCTCTGGTATCATGTATCCAATCTTACCCGGAAAGGGCCAGGTGTGGATGCAGGTTTTAATTCCCAACCAATCAGAAGCCATAGCTGAGTCTATTGGAAGCCAAGATCAACTGATTAAACCGCTGGAAACAGGTGTGGCTCCTGCTTGATTGGAATGAAAACCTGCACCCACACCGGCCCTTTGTGGATAAGATTGGACACCCCTGCTGTAGAGCGTGACCTTTTCAAACACATTTGAAACTCTCAGAACAAGTATCGCCACACATGGTGCAGTATTATAGAAATGATTCTTTGTTGTTTGTTTGTTTTTCTGCATTTATTAATCACTCAACATGAATATTTTTACATCTAGGATCATGAGCATGCGACATTCGATGATATTTTGGGTAGGTAGTCATGTGTGGTTGATGTCTGTGTATATGTGCTGTGTCAGACTTGTTTGTTCGTTTATGCTGTTTTCTCTGGCTGTGGTGTTTTTATATATATATATATATATATATATATATATATATATATATATATATATATAAATTTGGAATGGCATTGTAATCATAAGCACTGGCTTGCATGAGGCCTGAAATGAAGAACTCGGACTGCAGTATAATAATGATGATTCAGAACGATGATGATAAACTGTAGCTTGTTGTTCTGAGAATTTGTCGTGGTGTATGGTGGTACTTTAATGTCGAACTAAATGATCGAGAGAGGAAAAAAAATTGTAAATCTTGACTGTACATGCTAGCGCTAATCCGTGTTGTTGCCTATGTCCTGTAGAGGAGATTGAGAAAAGACTGACTTCCTATAGGAGAGGATGCAAGATCTGGCGCATGCTCATCTTCTGTCAGGTGAATTTACATGAAATGTGGCCACTCGGAGAACGCTGTAGTGACTCAGCAACGTGTCATATCGTACCACGTCCAGTCACATTATCTTACAAGCAAAGTGCATTACTGTTTGCTGTGTGAGTCTTTTGTATATGTGTGCCTATGAGGCTGAATTCTCTTATGAATTAAACTCTTTAAGGGTGGACCAGGGCATTTGTACCTGCTGAAGAATAAAGTGGCCACTTTTGCCAAGGTGGAAAAAGAGGAGGACATGAGCCAGTGAGTAAAATCGATGTTTGTCCGCACCATTACGCAGTGCCAGTTCTCAAGGATTTTTTTTCCCCCCTCCTCACTCTGTTTGTATGTCTGTGTGTCTAGGTTTTGGAAAAGGCTAAGCAGATTTATGAGTAAAGTAAACCCAGAGCCTAACCTGATCCATGTCATGGGCTGCTATGTCCTGGGGAATCCTAATGGAGAAAAGGTAGGCCTGATGCTCGTGTTCGATTGCCGAATCAGTTCAGACCCCAAGGAAAGAGTACAAGCTCGTACACTGACGATAGGAGGAGTGGTGGTGTATTGATGCAGAAAAGCTGCAGTAACTGGTGTTAAATGTCTATACAAAGCTGTAATAAGATAAGACTTGGGAAATTGACTGATCATAAATTGGGAGAACGTTGGGTAAAACTCATCTCGCTCACTTTAGCTAGTTAGCTAATCAATAGCCGGGATTATAGCCAAGTCTGTGCTGAGGCTTGCTCCTGAGTTTGAATCCCAGTGATGCCGCAGCAATCCAGTAGAGCATATTGGCCCTGCGCTCTGGATGTTAAAGCTGGGATTCTTCGTGTCTTCGTTGATCAGAATCACACTCGTCAGTTGAAGGTGTTTGCTAGCTTATGTGTAGACAGAATATGCCAGTCAAAGCTCCTCAGAACCAGGTGTTCAGCCATCCTGTGACATTACTTCAATCTCCTACATTCATAACCGTCATGTCACTCACCAACAGGCGGGAATCAGCTACGACTAAACTGCCAACTCCGAAGAGGAATAACGCATAGTCGCCTCGTACAAATCGCTTGTCCCCTCGGAGAAATGGCCGACATTTTCCCCGTAGATTGACTGCTCTGACTGTTTGATCGTGTCGATGCTGCCAGGCACAGGAGAGCAAAGGAAACAAATGTTTTTAATCATTTTCTTACTTGGAAGAATTGTTTGGAAAATTTGACACTTGGCTGCATTTCTATTTAATCTTTCCTACCCATCAACAAATTCAGCCAATTTTTTTCTCATTTTTCAGCCTGAAAAGAAAAGTACAGGTTTTGACCTTTTTTTTTTTTGTTGCATCCTTTATATATCTAGTCGTCTGTATCCTTGCCTAATGTTAGCTAGGTTGATAGATTTTATTTCGACGTAACGAACTAAAAACATTTTACATTCCCTGATTACCTTGACAGAAAGTCGGAAGGCAACATCGGTGAATCTTTCAAGCGGGAACGTTGAGTCAAGTTGAGCGCACCGGCCAAACGGTTGCTAATGAGCGAAAGGGGCAGGACTTCCAGTGGCTGTCCGTTTATATTGGTTCGAAACATCTACGCAACTGTTTTTCATTCCAGATTCGTGTACTGTTCGGTTTATCTGGCTCGTCTGGGGAAGGAACAAACGTTGCTCGGCTGACACTTTTTTTTTAAATGATAGCCCGTTAGCAGGTCTGAAACAAAGACTTGTCACGGTCACTTGCCTTTTTCTCGGTATGCTACGCACGCGCGGTTTATGTGCACTTCGATAACTCGTGCACATCACATCGCTTATATCTCTGTTCGGCTGCCTCGCCAAGGTTGCAGGAATACAGAAAATACACACAGTGCACTGGAACACTGTGACAAAACATCCATTTTAAGGCTTACAGTGCTAAACAGTGCCTGTTCTGAACTTTTGTAATTGCTGATTTAATAAAGATGAATACAATGACAGTTCATCAATCCCTCTCTTCCTTTCAGCTATAATCCATTATCTCACTTCAAATCATGACTCATAGCCCCTGGGGTCTGGTGTAGCAATAAATGGCCATGTTCATCTGTCCTCCATGTCACTCTCCTCCTTTTTCTCTCTCTCTCTCTCTCCGTCTGTCTGTCACTTTGTCTCATTTTGTCTCGGCCACCTGCCTGCCTGTGCCCGTCAGACAGTCGGTCCCTCGTCGGTTACGTAATCCGGAGACTGAAGTGTCATCATGTGTCTTCATGACATCAAAGCGCACCCAGATTAAGACTTGTCCACTTTTATAAAATGAAGCCATGTGTGTTAAGAGACTTCCAGTACTTTGGCGATATGGAAATGTTTGATCTTTTTTTGCGTGAGGTTATTTGTTAGCTGGTGAGGTTTTAACCCTGGGGCATTTTGTCCAGTGTCCAAACCATTTAAGTAGAAATCGTCTGTCGTGCCAATAGCCAATGCAGCAATGAACTTTTCTGTACGTCACTAACTACATATGTGACCTCCTGTAATCCGAGTGTGACTGACAAATGTGTGAATGTAGTCTGTTCTTCACAAGGAAGTGTTGACGTTTCTCACTAGAACTGCAGCATGGGAAATGGCACTGTAAAGCTGATTTATATACATCTTAGCGTGAACATTTCTGGCTAATATGTGGTTCTTAAAGCAAAACTCTGAGTGGTTCTAGTGCTAATTTGCTAGTCGGTGTTGTATTTTCTTTATTCCTGTAAGAAGTTAGTGTTTGTGTGGGGGACATTGCTAATGGAATTGCAATTAATGTTTTATTTATTTTTTAAATTGACAGGTCTAGGGTTAGCCTGCAGTTAGCTTCTGGACACAGCAAGAGTTTCTTTTCTCACTCGCCATTTTTTTCGTACTTAAGTAGAAATCCGACAGAGAAATGGTGGTCTCCATTTGGCTTGAGCTCCAGATGATTTGCAGCTAGCAGTTGTCTTCTCAGATATCGATGAGTAAAAACACCGGTTTGTTATTATTATTTTATTTTCCATTCTCGCTTGTCGCCTATGGTTTGATCGGCACGAGGCTTTGAAATTAACCCGCAACTGAAGATCATCATACACCACCAAACATTTCTAAAGCTGTCCTAAGAAATGCGCTAGAACTTCTGCTCTAAATTGAGTACGTTTGTTTAAGTGACAGTGACGGGTTAGGCAGGAAGATTGTGCTAAACACTTTAGGAAATCCTAAGCCGGACAGACATTCCCGGATTTGGTCTAGGCTCTAAGCCGTGCCGGAGTAAAAGCGTGGTAATTGGTGCATTTGAAGGTTTCTTCAGCTTGCCCTACCAGACAGCCGTTTGAGACGATTGAACAAGATGCTTGTGGCTGTAAAGAACATGTTGTTATTCTGGCAGAGTTAGCCATTTTGTATATGGCTTCGAGGGGGGGGGAGCGAGAGAGAGAGAGGGGTGAGAAGGACTGGTTGAGAGGGAGGCAGGATTAATTGGTGTCTCTGCTTATCGTCTGCCAACAGCTGTTCCAGAAGCTGAAGAACCTGATGAGGCCTTATTCAGTCACCTTTGAGTCACCGCTGGAGTTATCTGCACAGGGTGAGGAACACACACACACACACACACACACACACACACACACACACACACACACACACACACACACACACGCTTTTCTCTCTCCCCGATTACCACTTGTGCACCTTTTTAAATACTCAGAAATTGCCTATTATATTATGTATGTCGTATGTTAGGCTTGAGCGATTCTGTGATAAACAGTGACGACTGGTTACGACGTGGATAAGAAATCCAGATATGAAGCTCACGGAACAAATAAAGAACACATGCAGCACCGTGCGATTCATCTACAACATGGGTCCAGGCTGTGGTGGTTCCATTAGGCTAACGGTTTTTATATACAGTATAGGTGCGTCTCGATCAGCTCCCTAGCTCCCTAGGTCGTGAATCTCGGGCAACGGTAATGACTCTGGCTCACCACGCATCGGGACACTGCTGACTCGATTTCCGGCGTACTCGCATTGTAAAACGTCACCACTGGCATTTATCAGCAGCAGGCAGGACCGATATCGTTCTGACATTATACGTCGTAGAAATTTATCCGCTTAATCACGCGCATTTCTGTCACGGTACTTCAAGCAGGATCGTAGTCCAGCTAGTGGATCTTTTTAAAATCATTAAACACTTGAAACAAACCGTATACAGAACGTCGAATAAAGTTAAAAATCGTGAACGTAAGGAGTCATTTGAGAGCTACAGCAACGATAACAGGCTAATTACATTTTGTAAACAAAGCTGGCCGAGAGTTCCTCCACCATTTATTTATTTATTTATTTATTTATTTTTCAAGCTGAGAGGCTTCGGAAACTATGACGTCATTTCCCTTAAGGGAACATCGTGAGCATCGACGCTCCTTGGTTTTCGGGGTGCATTGTGGGATTTTTGTAGGCAGCAAACGTTCCGTTGCAGCGGAAGGATTTCGTGATCGAGACATCAATCTGAATGGCCGAGTCATCAGACTGTTCAGAGCTCTGACTACTGAACTAGGGAGCTGATTGAAATGTTCCCTATGTTAAGGAATTAGAACCAACTAAATTAGTTCATTTTTCCACAAGCATGCACAAATAAAAATGATAACTAGTTAAAGGAAATTATGAAATCGAGTGATGTAGTTGAGGTTGAGGAACTGTTAGACCAAGAATCCACTGACCATGCGATCAATACTGGCAGTTCAGCGTCTGGGACTTGTTTTTCAGTGTGTTCCAGTGTCGAAAAGCATATTCTCATGATCGTACAAATACACTCTAGTCTAAGATTACCCATAAGGCTGAAATCCTGTTACGCAGTGCTTGTTTAAGTCATCTGTTTTTCTCATCTTCTCTCTCTGCAGACCTAGTAAGAGTGTGGTCATGTTTATTAATCAGAGGATTACACCATGTATCAGTCCCATGTTTCGCTCTCTCTGTCACAGGAAAGGAAATGATTGAAATGTATTTTGACTTCCGCCTCTACCGATTGTGGAAGACGAGGCAGCACTCGAAGCTCTTGGACTACGAAGATCTGTTGTGACCCAGAGACCCTGAGAGCATGGGTCCTAGCAGACAGAACTCCCCCATCCCCCCCGCCCCTCCCTCCCCTGTGAAACGACACATCCCACCAGCTCTCATTAAAGATAACAGGAACTAGACATGGTGCCACTGGTATCTCAGAGTCAGTTATTATGTATTCCGACCCTTCACTCGAGACCCTGAGTCACAAGCGTGGCAGAAGGGTTCAGGGTTGAAGACGGAGACGAGAGGGGACATGTGCCAAGGACAGCATTTCATGTCGGAGTAAGCAAAGTGAAATCTCTCCTTGGTGGCAGTGTAGAAGAATGGAGGCTGACTGTTCAGTGTTTTCTATGTCACATATCTATTTCACCAAGGCTCTCTCTCAAAGAGTATTGTGCTTTTATTTATATATATATACAGTATATATATAAAATATAATAAAAAAGTCTTATGTCTAATGCCAGGCTATTTTTCGAACTTTTTTTTTTTTCTCTTCGAAAATACAATTGAGACATGAGAGGAAATCATACTAGTAATATATGGATGTGCATACATCTTGTTATAATATATTATGTAGCCATAGTCATGCAAATAATCCAAATGTCAGTGGTCCATTATTTATATAATGATGTTTATCGTTGTGGTCTTTTTAATGACGTCCTTTGAATACCTCAGGTTTTAGCCATTTAAGGAGTATGTCCATTAAAACCTCTGTCCAGATGTGATCGGGAGTCCTTGTTAAGTATCTTGTGTGAAGACTGTATACTCTGCTGACTTATACATTATCGATAGTCACTAGAGAAGATGCCGGAGAATTCTTCTAGCCAATCGTTGAATATGTTTGCCACATTGTAGTCGAGTTCTGAAATCTTTGTTACAGTGTAGACTAGTTCATCTTTCGGGCCTCCATCGGGATATAATAGGCGGTTTTCGAGCTCCTGGCTTAAGACATTGTATTAGCAGTAACCATTAGTAGAATTTCATTTCCGGAGGTCAGCTTACTGCAGTATGGGAAATGGCACTGCACTAGTGAAGTGTCAGCGATTTATACTGCGTTGCTGCATTGCTTCAGTGGGGCACAAATGCTGAATGCACTAAAATCTATTTTTGTGAAAAAATATTCAAGCCTGTCATATATCATGCGATGTCTTACGTCAGCCATTGGATCAGAAGTCCTTGAGTCAGCAAAGTTTGTCACTTGTGGAGAAAGAGAGAGAGCGCGCGAGAGAGAGAGAGAGAGAGAGAGGGGAGCAGGTGATTACTTTATGAAGTTCCAGACGTTGACGTCTGACTTTCTGGTCCCTTCAAAAACATTTTCACAAACAAAGTCAGGGACTTTATAGGAGGAGTGTGTAATGTTTCGAGCCCTGCATACTGCCTGTGAACAAAAGCATTTACAAGCCTTACTCTCTCTCTCTCTCTCTCTCTCTCTCTCTCTCTCTCTCTCTCTCTCTCTCTCCCACCTCTTCTGTGATATGGTTTCGAGGAAGCTCATATCTGGGCCCAAAATTTTCTTTACACCCTGTAAAGCTGGTTTTACACAGTGCGATTTCGGTGGGCTTTGAAGATTTCTCGTCACACTGAGAGGATCCCAGTAAAATCTTGGCTGAATTCTATCAGAGACCGTGTGATAACACGTATTCTCCAGGATTTCGTGATTTAGCGATTGCAGAAATGAACGCGAAATCAAGCAAACGCTTCCGAATTACCGCAGATTTGGGCCAAAAATGACTATGTTCTGCTTACGACATCAATCCGGGTTTGTGTGGAAAATGGGGTCCGCATAAACAGAAACGTTCTTTATAGTAATCTTAAAGTTAAACACGTTTTTTTGTTTTGTTTGTTTCTCCAATGGCACTACGGTATTTGTAGCTGTCCTGTAACTTCGGCGTAATCCTATGCCGTAATTCTACTGGTGGCTTTTAGATGAGGGTAAGTAAGATTTTCGATACTGCCGAAACATCATCTGTTGTCGGTGGCACTGGCGCTAAATCGTCCACAGATGAGCACATCACCTTGTGCATTATAAGGCTGATCTCAAATCGCGACCAAAGAATTCTTTTACAGTGTGCAATTTTTGGTCTACGGCAGCAAGCAGTACAGTGTAAGGCCAGCTTTAAGAGGATATGGATTCGGTGATTTTCTTTGGTAGGAAGTGTTCAGATGGAATAGACGACGGGATGCACGTGTGAGGAGTTGCTGATTCTCACCGAGTGTCGGTCGCTAAAAATTAGCTAGTGAAAAGGAGGTCTGATGCAAAAGCTAACATGGCTACTGTTACCCAAAGTGTGCATTAGCTAACAATAGTGAAGTGTGTTTTATAATTGCTGCTGGTTGCTCTGTTCCTCCTGGCTAACTGAGAAATTTCAGTTAGATTAGCTAAATAAATATAGTACTCCATTCCTAACCTGTGTGTGTGTGCCAGTTGGGACACGTTAATGAATTGGCCTGATTTTGCGGCAATTTGAGCCATTTTGAAGCCATCTGCGAGTTCTGGTTGGTGTCTGTATGGCTGGAGTATGTCACAGTGACATGCTGAGAGAGGTGGGAAATTGAGTGTGTATTCAGCCACTATCATACTGTTAGGAACATTTGGTTGTATAAATGTTGGTGTGCAGTCTGGAGACCTCGAAAACGAACAGATGGAATAGAGTCCAGTTTGATTCTGCACCGATTTCTGTACAGCTACAGTGTCGTCCAAAAGTCGGAGACCACTAGTGAACAATGCTTTTATTTTCTATTCTTTTCTAATCTAATACGTTTTTTTTTTCCCCCCATTACAAATTCTATTAGGAATAACTTGGAAAATAGTGGGCACACGGTTGTTGAGTGGTTCGACCTCACACCTCCAGGGTCGGGGGTTCGATTCCCACCGTGGCCCTGTGTGTGCGGAGTTCGCATGTTCTCCCCGTGCTGCGGGGGTTTCCTCCGGGTATTCCGGTTCCCAGTCCAAAGACATGCATGGTAGGCGTGTCCGTAGTGTATGAATGGGTGTGTGATTGTGCCCTGCGATGGACTGGCACCCTGTCCAGGGTGTACCCCGCCTTGTGCCCGATGCTCCCTGGGATAGCCTCCAGGTTTCCCCGTGACCCTGAAAAGGATAAAGCGATATAGAAGATGGATGGAACTTGGAAAATAAATGTTGAATCTTAGAAATATCAAATGAATTTCTTATCATTTAGTATCTTCTTCGACTCTTCCCCCACTTGACATGGATTCCACGAGTTTCTTGAAAAACCTCATGATCCGTGTTAGATCGAACACATCGGAGCGTCATCCGAGCGCGTGCTTCGCTTTGTTTATTTCCAGTTTTAAATAATAATAAAGAAAAACTTTCCCAAATTTAAATATGGTATCAGACTTTTGGACCCCGTTGTACGTTGCCTAAACTAATCGCCACACACGCTGCAGCTGAATTTGCAAGCAGGTCAGTTGATTCAGTTGTAGCAATATGAAAAATGCGAGACTATTTATTTATTTATTTATTTATTTATTTATTTATTTATCAAACCATTTTGGGTTAATTCTGTTCAGTTGCTGTATCTGAATTAGATGTTTGGGTTTGTCTCTAAGACTGCACTCATCGTACAGTATGTATGAAGTGCATACAGGAGCTATTATTTTTTTACACCATATGAAGTTTGTACCGTAATGTCCAGTCAAAATCATAATAAAAATGATTCATTTGAACGGTGTATCGTTGTAGTTTTGGCTCAGATTCTCACATCACAATGAATATTAATATAGACATAAAGAATCAACTTTATTTATAAAGCATCCTGGGAACTACTTGGCTGCTTTTTGACAGCAGACGTTCGATTAGTAGACCGTATTATGCATTTCAGACTTGATGCTATTTCATTTGACTGATTCTTTGTACGTTGTACGGCATACGTTCCACGTGTGAGTCTTACGGATACCCTATACAGACGTTAAATAGAAGAATTTTATCCAGGGATCGACAGGGGAAAATATATATTTAGGCAATTATTGAGTCAGCCAATCACGTGGCAGCACCACCGTGCATACAATCATGCAGATACAGGTCAAGAGCTTCTGTCAATGTTCACGTCAAGCGTTCGCACGAGGGGGGAAAATGTGATCTCGGTGACTTATTGTCTGATGGGCTGGTTTGAGTATTTCATAAACTACTGATCTCCTGGAATTTTCACATACAACAGTCAATAGAGTTTACACAGAATGGTGTGAAAAACAGACAACAGCCAGTAAGTGTTAGTTCTGCAGGCAGAAACTCCTTGTTGATGAGAGGAAAATAAGAAAAGAAAAAAAAATCTTCCGACTGTTGTGTAGGTAAATGCACCAACTGGCACCAACACCCATGGCACAGTCAGGATTTCCAGAGCGTTTGATATGAACATCACCACAAGCTCTTGACCTGTATCTGCCTGATCTTATGCATTGTGTCGCTGCCACATGCTGTTGATTGGATAATTGCACAAATGAGCAGGGGTATACAGGCTTTCTTTATTCTATTAAATCACTTTAATACGTTCATTTGTGTTAGTCTTTGTAAGTCCGTGTTCTCTTGAGATCTCAGTCCAGATACGCTACTGGACTCGAACCAGGTGCCGTTCCCACTCCCTCAGCTCCAGTTCTCTTTCCATGGTGCTTTTCATCCTGGGTCATGCATGTTTTTGTGTGCTAGGGATCTGGCCATGTGTGGAGGCAGATTAACAGCAGCACAGCTGGCCCACTGCTGATTGAGTTTATTAAGAGATGATTGATGGTTTGCAGAGTGCAGACTGCGCCGAGCTTTTTTACCGGGCCTCTTCTGACACGAGATTAGGCTGTTTTTTTGGGGGGGGGGTTATTTATTTATTTATCTATTTATTTATTTATTTGTTATTTTAACACCGTTCTGATTGCAGAGACCAGGATGCATATTCAGTAACGAATAAGTTACATTTCTGAGCTTCTTGAAAGGAGGGACATGGAGAATAGTTTATTTTTAACATTCCCAGCAATGTTCCGTGTTTTATGTTTTTATTTTTATTTATTTTTTTATTATTATTATTATTTATTTTTTTAATATATATATATATATGGGCTAGATGTTGTAGATATTAAATAAATATTTCTGATGGTGTTGCTGATCTCATTTGAAACACATAATTGTAGCATATTTGTTCATTGTATAACTGTATCATTGTACTGGGGATTAAACTCAAGTGTGAAGATTACATTTGCAGTACTAATGTCATTTTGAATGTCAGACATTCTACCACACTGGCACTGGACAGGTGCATAATGTTTCTAACACTTTTTTCTAATAAAACATTTTGTTCCAATAAAATCTGAATGACTCGTTCTTATATTTCACTGGGCATTATATATTGCACGTTTATTGTTAAACTTGCACCATCAAATGAGAGTGTTACGGCATACCTGGTTCTAGTTTTTTTTTTCTTACTTTTTACTTCTTCTTCTTTTTTTTTTGGCCAACATGTGACCTATTGTCGAGCGACCTTTCGGGTCAGGATGGCTAGTAATTTATTTTTGCCAGGCCTGGATGGAGGTGACTAATGGAGATAAACCTGATCGATGCCCAAAATGTTTAGGACTTCAACACCTTGCCCTATTACAGACCCAGCAGCATAATGCAGATAGCAGTAAATGAACCATTTCTCACAGACTAGGAGAATAATACTGACGACATTCATTACACTTCCTCTGACACGGCATGGTTACAGCAGGGAGTGAAGTGAAGATCGAACATGGCTGTTTCACCCTCAGAAAAGGAAAGCTCCATTGTTACATCACTGCAGCAGAATCAGGCAGAAGGCTTGGCTGCTCAGCCAGTAGAAAGGAGCGTGATCACCTACAGAATAGATCAATTGGCAGCCAAATTCACAAGCTGTTTGCAACAATGAGTAAGAACTCGGAGGAGCCAAGTACACCCATCTCGCACGTGGAGAGAAACCCTTATGTACTCTCTCTGGCTGCTTCTAACGGTCTGAATTTGAGTAATGAATCCTAACTGTTTATAGACTACCATCTGAGCATTCCTGATGTCCAGAACATACTGCAGGAGTACAGCTCAGCAGTCGCAGTGCATGCGTTACAGGCTGGAATTAAGATTGCTTTACCCAAACGAAAGCTTGATTCTGCAACCGATTAGACGTCGAAAAACAATCCGCTTTGCATCTGCCCGTGCAATAACTAGGCTAGTCCAGAATGTACCCGTTTCATTTAAGAGCCCTTTTGCACATTCACGAGCACTGTAAAGATGCAAACTGGTGAAAGAACATGCTGGCTTCAATGGCAGATGCAGTTGCGAACGCTAAGGTTGACTTTAATACTTCCAACAGAGATACCGGTGACCTCTGTTGTTATACAGGTTGATGAGATTTGTACGCTGAAATCCCTACGTCGTATAGACACAAAAATAAACAAGCTTGTTTGTAAGATCTATGACATTTACTCTGATAAATGTATCCGTATCTATGGTGGCACAGTTGATTCTGGCGTTTCATGAGATAATTCCCATCACTGGAGATGCAGTGGGTACGATAATTCCACAGGCAGCCGTCCAAGAAATGTGAGCGTCTGTTAATGCAAATGAGAAGGAAAGTTTGCCTGGTTTGAACTCCATTGCCAGAGCCTTATAATGCCATCTGCCAGTAGTACCTGGACAAGTCTTTGGCACACAGGCCCACAGGGTGCAAACTCGTGTTTCTGTCCAAAACACAACCGAGTTTTGATTCAGCAGGCTACCTTTAGGCATTCCTGTCTGCCATCACACAATTCCTGCAAGTTGGGTTTCAGAAATTGCATCAGTGGATCGATGGAGTGCCCACACCCAGGGCATGATTCACCAAAATTTGATCTGAATGCAAGCTCTGTTGCTGGTTTTGCAGCATTTTCTGGAACTAATGGTGTCATAAGTGCAGAACAGCCACACCTCAACGGTGTTCAATATCAAATAGCAACACGGCACAAAATTGCAAACAAAACTGAGATAGGCAAGCGCTAGAATGTTAGACGTACAGCTTCTCTCTCCGCCTACGTATCAGCTCGTGCAATCGGACGACGGATGTGTTGTCTCGAAGCAGATCTGTGTCTGGGGATTAGCAAATTCACAAGGGGTAGTACAACCCCTGTCAGAAATGATGGAATCACCCGGGTTTTTTCCTTCGTAGCAAAGAAACAAATCATATGATATGATATGACGCACAGATATGACGCAAAACAATTTTTTGATTAGTAGCTGTGCATTCTGGCTTCCTGAAACATACCTCAAACAAATTTAATTCAATTGTTTTAATTAATGGAATAGTTTCCCAGATCAACATTGAGTGATTCCATCATATTTTTTTTTCCTCTACTTGATCTGGAAAAAAAAAAAAAAAGCCAATAATTAAAATAATTTCATTTGTTTGAAATATGTTTCACAAAGCCAGAATGGTCAGCTATTAAACGAAAAAATGTTTTGCGTCATATCTGTAATTTGCTACACAGTAAAAAAACAAAAAAAAAAAACGGGTGCACATCCTTTAAGTGTAGTGATTGCATCATTTTTGCCAGGGGTTGTAGCAGATGGAGGCAGAGTGAAGGTTGACCTGTTTATGAGCGCACGGACAACTCGCTGTTCAATGTGTTTCATGGACAGAGACAAACGCTTTGAGCTAGAATGTGGTGCACAGTTGGCCAAATCTACAATTATGTGCTTTTCTGCTTCCGTTGTTCCTGCAAATGACGTAATGATGCCTTGAAAAAAACAGTGCGACCCGTTTTGTTGATGTGAAACGTCTGTGAACTCCATGCAAAACCATGGTCCAGCGGTGCGATCTGAACATAGTGATAAAACAGTTGGGCCAGATTAATAAACGTCCAGAGGACTGGAGCTCAATGATGTCACTGTGTTGCCAAACCCAGCATTTGTGCACTGTATTTTGGGCAGAAACTAAAATATGGCATGACACTTGTCCATTGCCCTTGCAATCCTCTACTCGTAGAACT
This sequence comes from Ictalurus punctatus, assembly GCF_001660625.3. Taxonomy (NCBI): domain Eukaryota; kingdom Metazoa; phylum Chordata; class Actinopteri; order Siluriformes; family Ictaluridae; genus Ictalurus; species Ictalurus punctatus. Next base: position 3,097,168 of record NC_030433.2, on the reverse strand, counting down.
ACAATTTCCAGAGTACGTAACCTTCCATTTTTAGTAAGGTTCAGTAAAACTATTTTCCGTGATAATTACGTTTATACATTACGATGTATAAACTGATGCAGTGTATAAACATTAGGGTTTTTTTTTTTTTTCTTGCTTTTTCTCTTTTCTTTATTATTTAAGCCCTCCTTCTGAGCATGTGTATAACCACAGCAAACAGCTGAATATGAATTGGGGAATTAACCACTGTGTGATGCTAAGGCCTGCAGCAAACTTTGTTTTTTTGGGGGTTTTTTTTCTTTCCATAAACAAGCCTCAATGAGTTATCCAGCCAAGCACAGTAAGGGGTTCAGTGCACTGAGCGCTAACGTCAATTAGTGATGATTCTCCACAGATGAGCTTGTTTCGTGCTGGGAATATTCTTGGGTGAGTGTTATACTAAAAAAGTAGAACTACAATGAACAGACCACTTAAATTAAAAAAACAAAACAAGAAAACATATTTGAAGTCCTTTCCGCAGCAGCACTGAGGGCTTTGCATGTTCACCAGATTTGCACGCCTAATTGAAATTGAGCTTATTTCGAGCATAAATTAAAACGTCCTTGAGCCAGGGGTCATTAAAGATAATGAGCTGAAGAACTTCATTAGTGTTCTAAATATGTGTATTATGCCACATCAAAAGCATTTCGGGTTGGTTTTTGATGTGCAGTGCGACAGCTGCTGGGTTTCACAGAGATCACAGTCCAGGAGCAGTGAATAGAAGAGGAGGAGCAGATGAAAGAGAGTGCGCCTTCCCTATCCTGAACCCTTCACACTCTGAGGAGACACTGAACCAGCCACCCGGGAACATTCGGCGTAGTGATGGTAAATCAACGGCCTAGCCCACCCAGTTACTGCTAGAAGACAGACAGCGGACTCTGACAGACGGTCACGGTCCAGGTTTTATCTCTGAGTCTTGTCACGGTCACTGTTTCCCTGCAGTGTTCGCTGTTCTTCCCCGAACATTGCAACTGTCCTGCATCTCCATCCCTGTTTAGCTGAAGATGAGCTCAACTAGGAACTGTAAATCTAGGTTTACGTACACTGCTGTGAAAAACGCCTGATTTCTTCCGTTTTTTGTGTATGTCTCATACTAAATAGTTTTAGATCTTCAAAGAAAATACAACATACAAGAAAGGCAACCCGAGTAAACACACAATACCGTTTTTTATTCATTTGCGTATTCTACTGAAGCAAGGAAAGTTATCCAACACCTATCATCAATGTGAAAAACTTCAAATCTGTTCGTCCCACCTTTAGCTGCAAAAACTGCTAGCAAATGCTTCCGATAACAGGAGATCAGTCTTTCACTTACTTCTAGGACTAGGATTTATTCCTATGCTTTGAATCATTGTCTTGTTGCACAATCCAGTTGTGCTTGAGTTTCGATTTATGGACCGCAGACTGGACATTCTCTTTTAGGATTTAGAGAGCAGAATTCATGTTCGCCTCAATTATTGCAAGTTGCAGCAAAACATCCCCACATCGTCACACTTCCACCACCATGCTTGACTGTAGGTATGATGTTTGTTTTTTTTGTGGAATTCTGTGTCTGGTTTACACCAGATTTAACGGGATCCCTGTCTTTCAAATAGTTCCACTTTCAACTCATCAGTCCACAGAACATTCTCCCAAAATGTTTGAGGATCATGAAGCTATGTTTTAGCAAAATTCAGATGAGCCTTTATGTTCTTCTGAGTAAGCAGTGGTTTTCATCTCACCACTCTTCCATGGATGCCATTTTTCTCCCCAGTGTCTTTCTGATAGTGGCATCATGAACAGTGACCTTTATTGAAGCGAGAGACGTCCTTTGATGTCGTCCTTGGCTCTTTTGTGACTTCCTGGATGAGTAGTCGCTGTGCTCTTGGAGGAATTTTGGAAGGTCGGCCACTTCTGGGAAGATTCGCTACTGTGTTGAGTTTAGTGTAGCTGACAGCTACAAGCTGTCCTTATTACTTGACTTATTAAACTGAGAAATGAATGTTTGAGATTTTCTAATTGCTTTCTAATTACTTTTAACTGGTAATTTTTTTTTTTTTTTACTTTAAGCATACCTGTTTCAAGTGAGTTGCTCTGAAATTGCCCCATTTGTCATTTTTCTTTCCTTGATGAGCTTGGTAGGAAAAATAATTATTCTAACAAAGCCTTTATATAAAGAGAATATTCACACGATTCGCACACAGAAAAAAAAAAAAGAGGATCATATCTGAAAATCTGCCAAACTGACACTGATTCAGCGTTTCTGTGTCGGATCACTGCATCCTTGTTAGCAAGCAAGCAAGCAGGGGCAGATTACTGACTGGTCCCATTAGGGCTCTATTCACTAGGAGGTCCTTGACAAGCATGCAATTTAAATTAATTATAGACTGATTGATCATTAAGTCAAAAACACCTGTCACAGAATCTGAAATTATTCAGCAGTATGTGTATGTTGATGTGTGGATCTGATTTTGTTACTAGTGAGCGGTCAATTAGATCCTAAATGTTTTGAACTTGAGTTACAGTAGACGAGTGGATCAAAGTGCTGTCTCTGCTCACCACTGAGTCAGAGCTTGTTAAAAAGCTAGACTTTGGCCATTTGGTGAATGAGTTTGCAGGCAGTAAGTAAGTACAAGTAAGAAAGACGCCAGCTGCCTAAGATAAGACTTGTCTTAAGCATAACACAGAGGACACTCAAATACTCTTATTGGATGTTTAATGTCTGATTTAGGCTCTCTACATTGGTTCATGGTTAGCGAGATGGCGAGGGGGTCCGCTGCATAGCCTCCTATCATAGGCTCATGTCCAGGGCTCAGGATTTACTCATCCATCCCCAGTAGCAAGTAATCCAGGATGACTGGACGTGTGCTTTCGTCATCTTTAAGTTACTAGACAAACATTTAACTATTCATAGATCTCTCTGTCTCTCTCTCAGAGGAATAGTTTGGCCAATAATTACACTTACATTGTTTCCCTCTTACCCCAAATTTAGTCAATCACCCAAGTGTTTGCCTCTTTAATTTTGCACTGCGGATCATTGAAGACATCATTTTGGCCGATCGTTTGAAGTAATGGGAAGATTTCGTCAATTCAGTCTTTGTCGGTGGGTTTGAAAATCAAGTCAAGAAAAAAGAAGTCAAGAAAACTTTTAAAAGATTTGAAATGCCAACGTTTTGTGCTTTCTCTTCAGCCTAAATTACCACATTAAAGTGTACACTACATCTGTGTACGTTAGTGTTTGAGCTGATAAAAGCTGCTGCACTGCCACCTTGTGGGCAATGCAAGTAAACACACCTGTAGAGATGTGGCACATACAACGACACTGAAAACCACACGCAACTTCTTTCTACACTGTGTATTGATTTTAAGGTTATTCAAAGGAAAAACATCCTAAATTGTAAGGAAACTTGGAATGAAAACTTCCACACTTACACGCAACTAGACTCACACTTGAGCTGAGTAAACAAGATGATGTATCTGATAATGTGTATACTACTCTTTGTCCAGTTAAATTGTACGTATCTTTGAATGAATGGGTTAAGAATTTAAGTGCTGGGCCACCATGAGCCACCAGAACAGCTTCAAGGTGCCTTGGCAGTGATCACTGGGACCATACTAAAATGATGGAAAACCATTCTTTCAAAAGATACTGATGTCTTTCCCATAGATCTAAATATATTCATGCCATAAATGTAGTAATGTCTCTTTAGTGCCTGTTTCTACCCAGTTGAGTGTTTTTGGAATTGAAGCTCCTGCCCCAAAATTGTACTCACTGTACAAATACTGTATCATTCACCACTTTAGCTCATTGTTAACTTACATAAATCATAGACATGTGACAAGGCATACAATATAGGAGTATGCATGTTTTGAGTACATTATAATTAGATGATGAACATCTAACACTGTGAACTCATAGTGAAGCTATGGCTGGATAGGTGACACCTGAGCAGTAACTTTAATAGAACCAGGGATCTAAGGCATCATCTAATTATAATGTACAAATAATGATAGTAATGCATTTTATGCAATAAGGTCTAGAGTACAATCGATCATCAGCTCAGATCCCTGCTAATTCAGTAATCTGAATGTGCCACTAGACCAGGATTTCTACCAGGATACTGTAGAAGTGTGGACTTGATTACAAATTCATACAATTTTCTAGGTCTTAGATTGAAGAAAATGTAAATAAATAAATAAATAAATAAATAAATTAATGAATAAGACCGCTGTGTTCTTTCTTAGCCAGTAAGCACACTGACTGCATAACTGTAGTAATTATAGTTCTGTGAAATGTACATTCTGTCTAATACAATAGACTACAAAGTAACATTTATGGAAAAGTTATACAAATAATCTCTTTATGTGAAGACAAAGCAATGAACAGTGCAATTTGCTAGCCTAAAGGAAGAATATTTGGAAGAATTAATTTGGTCTGGACTTTTGAAATGGTAGAATGTTATTCCCAGGTAAAGTTGGTGTCATATTACAGTTCATTTAAGAAATGTTGGAAGAAGAAGACCTCTAACAGGTAAAGGATAGACATAAATGGCTCTACAGATGGTCCAGAGACTTAATTTGGATTGAATTGGGCTGCTTAAGACGAGCTCCTTGTTTGCTGGTGCACCAGGTCAGTAAGTGTGGGCTCTATTTCCTAGAGTTCCCCCGTGTTTTGATCCATGGAACAACATGCAGGATGTAATTGATTGGGTATAAATTATGTCGACCATTACAAATAACCATAACCGCCTATGTAATTACAACAATGCTGTCAAAAGTGACCAATAAACTTATAATCTGACTCACTGCTTTGTAACTAGTGTACTATCACTTTCTTGAACACTCGTACTTGCAGAACGAACAGAGAAAGTAAGACATATCTTTTTGCTGGTCAATAAAAAAAAATATAAATGTTTGAAACGACCTTTACCTCACTGAGAGCTGTGGGTGTGTTAATGGTGGATGTGGCAACCCGATTTTTCTCTGACGTCATGATCTGTCACTCTTTTGATGGATCTTTTGACGATTTCTTCTTCAAACAGTGGGATAGGTGCAGACGGATGCTTGCTTCATGTGTATAATTTTTAGTCAGATTTGAGCAAAATTGCCATGAATTTTATTACTGCACTGGCTCATACACAAAATATGTATATTTTGTGTATGGGCCCATACGGTAGTGAAATACATGGCAATATTTATATATGATTTAATAGCTTATATTGTTAAATATCAGAAATCTAAAAGGTGTGCATCATACCTGACACCCAGATGAACATTTTACAGCTGGATGTGTGACTGTACATCACCCCCTTCAAATGCTATTGAGCTTTAAATGATGGTATATTTTGTGTATGAGCCCATGCAGTAATAAAATACATGGAAATATTTATATATAATTTAATAGTTTATTTTGTTAAATATCAAAAATCTAAAAAAAAGAAAAAAAAGTGTGCTTTATACCGGACACCTAGATGAACGTGTGGTTGGACATAGAAGAGTTTGGTATATGACAAGTACCTGGCAACCCGCGGGGTTACAACAAGTTAAGTAAAAGCGCTAGGGCTCTCTCATTAGTTTAGTGTAGATGCTATTGCTAATGCTAGCGATAAGCTAAGCTAGTTAGCGACTTAATGACAGGCGTGTCTTTTCTTTTAATAATTTGGTCTAACTTAATAAAAAAAAATAATAAATAAACAAAGCAGTAAAATTCTAGTTTTTCCCTTAATAGCTATGTTTAATAGCAAATTTTACAGTCAACTTTCTGCAACGCAGTGTTGCAAGCTAAAGCAGCTAGCTTGTTAGCCAAACAGTGGATTAAATAGACTTCGGGATTTCAGGCATTGAGTTTATTCAGTTAGCTTGTTAGCTACCGGCAAAAAAAATGTGTGTTACAGAAGGAAAAGCAGTTGATATCATGATAGATTTGGAGAATTTTCAGTGAAACGCTGCCGCTTATAGAGATCATGAGCGGATGAGGGAATAAAGCAGAGAAGCTCCATGGCCGGGGAGAGAGAGAGAGACAGAGAGAGAGAGCAGTGAAGCCAGTTTCAGAGGTAACGCTGCTTTATTTGGGAGCTCATTTCATGCACGCGCTGTAATTCAAAGTGCGTTACGTAAACAATGCCTTAGACCCAAACAATGTTAGCGTGTGTGTAACGTTAGTTGTGTAACGTTAGCATAACACAACTAGCGTTACTAGAGTCAAATACAAAGAATTCGCGATTAAATGGACCTCTGAGGCTACAGTTGTTGTTTTTTTTGGGCAGTTTTGGTTATTTGCTGCCAGTTTCGTTTATTTTCATCCGTCGATACATGTTCCAGTCATTCCTTTAATAAGCTTAGCAAGTCAGTATGCTTAGTTTAGCTAGCTTATTGTACTCAGCTTTCATTTCCATAACACTTGTGTTTGAAATTTTTTTAGTTAAACTGGAACCATTAGTAATATGTTTTTATGCTAGGCTTATTTTCTCAAACTGGGCTCCATGAAGCCGAGTCCGTGTATTGTTTTCATTTAATTACAGTGATGGAAAATCACAACACACTGTTATTATTGTAGTTATTATGGGGAGTCCTTTGAATTGAATGGGTTTTATGCAGACCATAACATCTCCAAAGGTTCTGTGGGTTGGAATGTTTAGGACTAAAAAGCTCTATGGCTTTAATACATATATGAAATGGTATTGTATATGGTTCAGTAATGTACGTGAAGTAAGGTGCTGAGGAGGTGGGAGGAAGTTATTTTTCAGTTAAAGCGCTCCAGGGATATAAAAACTTCTGCGCTGAAAAAAAAGGGATTATTTACTTTTGGTGCATCTGTTATACCGTCTTCATATTTATGTTAAACAGGTAAAGTTTGGGTCATTTTGTGTCAGCTGCCCAATGTCACCGTGACCCATGATCCCAAAGTCAACGTGACCCATGATCCCAAAGTCACTGTAACCCATGAACAGTACATCTGTTGCTAACAGTGAAAAATGCAGCTCAGTCTGAACAGCTGCCAAAAACACAGGCCTAGCTGGTTAAAAAATGTTCCTCTTTGTAATTGCTATTGGAATCGAAACAGTTTCTGAATTGCAGCTACTAATGCTACATCATTAAAAAATATTTGAAAGGAAATATCCACCCGGAACAATGTCTGTAATATTTAATTATAAATCACGTGGTTTTTTGATGTCGTCCGAGATTTATTTTGTAATTAAATTCAGAGGTGATCGTTTTAGTTTAAACAGCATCCAGGGTAATTTAGTCTTAAGAGTGTCCTTTACTAATTTTATTATGTATGTAATTGTAAAATAAACCCCACTGTACAAGCTGGAACCGCTCATACATTCTCTAAACAATCCTCTTTTAGGAACAATGATGGCTTCGTTTGCCGCCAGATGATGTCTTGAATCCACTCTGATGATCCGGATCTTCATCATCCTCAAGAGTCTGACAAGAAGATGAAGGTGCACATTGACGTGGATGATAAAAATGAGACGGCTCAACCATCAGACACACTGAATTATACCATCCAGGGTCATAAGGATATCGCTGGGCTCGGGGACAGAAAGAATCACCTGGTTTTTGAGGACCATCTTTGTAGGAGCATGCTGTTTGACGAGGCTGGGTCAAAATATGTTGGAAATGAGTGTTTGCAGATATCGGGGAAACTGTGCGACGGTCCAGTGGCGGAATCACACAGTGTGATTTCAGAGTGTGATTTGGAAATGCTGGAGATCTCAGAGGACAGTTGTTCTATACCTGAAAACGGCGATAATGATTACAATGACAGTTTCACACCAGAAATACAGCAGGCCTATAGAATATTCCAGAGTTTTCTTCTGGAGAAACACAAAGCTGCGACTGCTCCGTTTTGGTTCCCCGTTGGAGATCAAGCCAGAAATGATATGTGTTTGAAAAAGATAGACAACAAGTTTGTCAAGCGGGAATATGAAAGTATTACCGAATTTGTGGCTGATTTTCGCCAGATGTTGGAAAACTGCTATAGATTTCACGGTATTGATCACTGGATCTCGAAACAGGCACAAAAACTGGAGGTCATCCTGGAGCAAAAGCTAACTTTACTCTCAAGGTAAGCATGCCAAATAAATAAATTGGATAAACCTTTGACCCATCAACCCATTGCTATGAAAGTCTTTTGATGGAATGCTAAAAGAATGGGTAATATATACAGACAGAACAGATGGGCTGCACATACCCATGTGTTTATATGACATATTATATTGAAGTAATTGCCTAAGCATACCAGTTACAGTATTGTATTAGATTGTATTTTAAATAATGACTAGATGTTTACCCATATGTGTTCTTGGAGTGAACTTGGAGGGGGTTAACCATAGTTAAAAACAATTTTTTGTTAGTTAACATTGTTGCTTTTCTGTAGTAGGACTGCTTTCCAGATTGTGACGACTGCCCTATCTATGCAACTCTAAATGTCAACATTGAATCAAAACGTCTCATTTTAGGAATCTCATAATTTCAGACAAAATCTACAGCCGAAGTAGTTGCCCCATTGACGTAACCCTTGGATGTATCTTAGGAGAGAGCCATTCAAATATGATTGAGTTATATGTAGGCTAAGATGTTTGCTATGTAAGTGGTTTAGAAGATATGAAATATTAATTTAATTCTATAACAGGAATATGTTTGATGACTTTACATTATATACATGTCAGAAAATGACTTGTGTGTGCCCCAACTCTGATGCTAGCGTTGGGCAGCATTTTAGCCTCCATCTCCATTCTTCATCAGTTCATCTTTGTGCATTTATTTTCTCATAAATGCTCGATAGCTTTTTCGGATTATACGGACTATCACCATTAGGTCAGCTACGTTTATTTCATTTTCATTAAAGCTGAACTTTCATCATGGGTCTGATATTGCAGCTGCAAATGACCTTTTTTTTTTTTTTTTTTTTTTTTTTTTAAAATTCTTAATCCACTTTTAATAGGACACTGAGAGAAAAAACAGCCTTGGCCGTGACTTCTAGGGGTCGTTTTGGCACCGAAGATGAAAAAGCACCGGTTGGCACTTCAACTAGGCGCCGATCTGTGCCACGAAACTTGGCAGCTATTTCCGTATGTGGCTCTGAATCCATCATGGTGCAAGCACTTCGGCTGGAGGAACAACAGAGGGCCAAGGAGGAAAAAAGGTAAATTGTTTGCTTTTGATAGCTACAGGAATTGCAGTCATCATTTAATTGATTTCAGTATCAGGAAACACATTGATGTCATGAATATATCATGATATCAATTGTATTTTTCCCCGTCTGAGAAAGCTTGATGAACACAAAATACATATATATATATTGAGGCATGGACTCCACAAGACTTCTGAAGGTGTGCTGTGGTATCTGGCACTCAGACGTTAGCAGCAGATCCTTTAAGTCCTGTAAGTTGTGAGGAGCAGCATCCATGGATCAGACTTTTTTTTGTCCAGCACATCCAACAGATGCTCGATGGGATTGAGATTAGCAGTTCCATTCCTGTACACACAGCTAGAAATTTGACTCTGGCACAAAAAATTCTTAGATATTAAATTGCAAGTAGGCCAAAAATCTCAAACTGAGATGGTCATCACATCTTTGTTTGTTTTTAAGTGTCCAAATGTTCAGCTGTTTTCAACTTTTTATGGCTGTGATTGTTCTTAGAGATATTTTAACCACTTATGTGTTTTTCATATGCACTACCTGACCTAATGTTTGTTGAGTAGATCAATAGCCTTCTGTCCCTCTTGTGTTGAAAGCTCTTTGCTTTTCCCCATGCCAACTGATAACAATGGAATCTGCAATTTACATTTACAATATTATTTCCATATATTACATCAAACTCAACAGTTTTCTGGAGACTAGAGCAGTCAATAAAATCAATATTCATCATATTTACTAAATTATAATAAATGATTCTCAGTTATGCTTGTGATATGTATTAAAATTCTACAATGTCCTGTTTAATCATGCTCTTTGGCATCTAGGCAGCGAGACCTCGAGAAGAAGGAGGCTGGGGAGACTTCAGCCAAAGAAGTGGAGGAATGGGAGCGCTCATTGCTCTCACTAGCAGAACCATGGCCCATTGGCACTATGTGGGAACTTCCTGCTATCGGTCACTTCTTGTGCCTGGCCCAAGCAGCCCTCAACCTTCCAGAGATTGTATTCTTCGAATTGGAACGCTGCCTGCTAATGCCTCGCTGTAGCTCTTTCTTGGCAAAGATCATGACATCACTGCTTTGTCCTCCTCATCGAAGAATGACACTCCACAGGCGCCCAGCACTGCCTTATCGTCGCTGGGAGGCGGAGTTGAGGCAGAAAGTCTTGGGATGGTACCAGTCTATAGGTCGAGCCAAGGACCAAGAGGCTTGTGCCGAACATCTAGGACTTTGCCACCGTTTTTTCTGGACCCTGGGAGAGACAAGTCCCTTGGAAGAGAAACCATTCCATTTGTTGCCATTCAACCATCGAGTTTGGTTGCTTAAGGGCCTTTGTGACAATGTCTACGAGACGCAGAAGGACGTGCAGGACGCCGTGCTCGGACAGCCTATTCATGAGTGCCGAGAGTCCATCTTGGGCTATGACAGTCAAGAGAACACATACATACACTTCCCACATTTCTGTGGTGCCGATCTGCGTATATATTGCCAGAGTCCATGTCTTCCACTGGAATTCCCCTTGCCCTCTTTCTCTGTGAAGAAACTAGAGCCTGGAATGGTGGACAGGACAGAGGAGAACTTGAGCCCCTGCCCCGATGTCAAAGCGGGGAACTGGGAATTCTGTCTGAGAGTTAGAGATGATGGCTCGGAAGAAAGTGAGGTAGATTGGAAAGGACCTGAGAAATTTCAGTTCCCTTGTAAGGAGGAGTTGCCAAGTCCCAAAAACATCAATGACAAACCCATGGAGGTAAAGCAAAGCATTGAATTAAAAGAAGAAGACAAGAAAGATACAGACTATGAACCTTGCCTAAGGGTTGGCATGAATTGCTACATGGGCAAATTTCCTGCCAATTCTTTGAGCGCAAATGCTTTAGAATCGTCCCTGCCCTCAGAAATAGGTGCCACGGTAAAGAATGAATCATCTTGCCAAAATAGACCTCCTTGCCCCAAATGTTCCATGGATTCCCACGCAAATCCAGAGCATCACTCATGCCTTTGTTTCACAGTCGATTCAGACAGGACTGCTTCTGTGATTTTTTCACAAGCCAGCGACCCAAGACCTGAAACAGGGAAAATACAGTCCAAAAAAAAGAGAAGAAAGAAAAAGAAGGAAAAATTGCGTGGAGTTCAGGCTGGGACAGGCAAGCTTGGTCTGAAAAAGCTCAGGCAGGCCAGAGTGGCCAAAAACACCATGTGCAAAGCTGCTGCTGACTTGAAGAGAAAGGATAAAAGGAAGAAACAGAAGTTAGGTGAGGGAGAGGGAACAGTAATGTTGGACTGTTCCATTTTGGACAAATATATGGAACTTGTATGTTGTATTTAGTTGCTGTTACTTCTGGTTATCAAAGGCACTCTAACTGCTGTTTTTTTTTTTTAATGTTATTAGAGGTTTGTCAAATTCTAGGCAGTTTGCGTGTTGCATCATGGCTTTACATTACATCGCATTTTACACACTTGCATTCTAAAACACGTAGGCATAAGACAGAATGTTGTCTCGATTACTGCAATACAAAATACCGGTGAGACAAATGTTCTTCTCGTATCGTGTATCGCGATATTTCCTTTTAATATTCATTATGAACTCGAACTTTTCGTACACACTAGGCAGCAGCACCAGAGGTAGTAGCATACAGTGCAGGAAGTTTGCAAGTGAGAACCTAACTGTCTCAAAGCATGCTTGCTTAATAGTCCAAACGTTTATGCTAATCACAAGGAAGCCTTATGGTACATGGGTCAAACACAAGCAGCCTTGTTTCACTTCGGAAAAAATAATACTGTACATAGCACGTACGTAGCATAGACATCCAGAGGTAGTTACTGTAAACCGTTTTTCTACCACAGCTGGCTGGACTGCGGCCTAAAACACAGGTTGAAAGAAGTCAAAGGCGGTGTGCCGTACTTGATCTAAATCACACTCGCGTCTAAAATCTGTTCGGAAGCATACGTCTTGGATCGTGCCGTTAGTGTATTGTCTCAAGCCTAGAAACAAACCGTTAGTTTGTCACGTATCTGAGCCAGTGCCGTCAAGTATGTGTCATGATATTGTTGCCCTGTTGTTTGATTTTTCTATAAACAGGAAGAAAGTTTGTTCCTAAGAACTCTCAAGAAAAACATAAGGATCATCCTCCGCAGCTCCCAGTGGAGCCAGCCTTTAAGGTAACACATGCTTATTTCTGCATTAGCTAAATTTGTAGGTCTTGTTTCCAGAAATTTATGCCTACGTATCGGATCATTTTGTTCGTAAAATGTAAATATAGCTGTACCGTGAGCTCACAGTTTAATCCGGATTAAGCGTGACGTCATTTGATTGTCCTCACTAAAAATCCGAGAATGCAGATTTTTACAAATTTTAATATCAACCTCAGAAAAAGAACCGTTTTTAAAAAAAATTCCTTATATTATTGCTACTTTAATTGCACTGATTTAATTCAAACAATGCACAGTAAATATTATTAGTATTTCGTGTCCTCCTTGTCTTCTGTTTGTCCTCACCCAATCACCCATTCCTTCACGCTTTGTTTTACCCCTTCGTAGTTGGTCTGCACTAGTTTGGATGAACTGAGGGATCTCATCAGTAAAACAGAGGATGAGCTAGATGAGTTGGAGAGCACCAAAAAGAGATGTGTTAGTAAGAGGGGGAATTCTCACAAGCAAACACACACAAAGATTGATCTACCTTTCATATGAATCCTATCGATTTATGTAAAATTTTGAGCAAATTTGCCTGTGTAGAAAGAAAATACACCGTTGGCGTCTGTTAAAAGAGTTTTTGGTTGGGACATTTCAGGAAAGGTGGTACGTTAAGAGAGAAGCAGTGAAGGAGCTTCACATTACACTCATAAGACTGCTGAATGAGCTGTTGCCATGGGAACCCAAATTACTCAAGGCCTTTCACAGGAACAGGTAAGCAAGTGCATTCCTTTGATTTCTGTCCTGGCAACGTTTGCTGTTAGTTGTTGAAGAATCGAATTTTATTGTTTATTTTGTAAACTGTTAGCGTAAAACCGAACCGTGGGCATTTCTCTCATCAGGGCCCGGTTGAAAAAGGAAAGTGACGACTTTAAAAAGCATCCTGAATATGAAAACTTTGTCCGAGAGGAGTGGGTAGCATTCAAAGTAGATGGAGATGCATACAAAGAAGGCTCTTCGTCCACAGAGATTAGCAGAGAATTGAAGGATGAGGACAAAACCGAGAGACATTTGAAGGGAGGCTCTGGAACAACAGGTGATGAATATTAACCTCTTTCTTTTGGATAAGTCATAGGAAGGCAAAAATCATTCTCCCTTTAGTTGCTTTTCAAAGGTTTTTAGTTTCTCACTAATCTATCATGTGCGCTTCTTAATTATCTGTCATTGTTTTCTGGATTAACCCCAATTACTGTATAATTTATTTTCATAGTAATTTATCAGAATGGTAATGTGATATGTTCGTTCAAATAAATAAACTTTTTTTAAAATTTTTTTTTTTTTTTTTAATCTTTCTCATTTTTGCAGACTGTGAAAATCACATTGGAAATCACTTATTAGCACACTTGGTCAGCAGACCAGATGTTAACACAGCAGCTTTGAGTGAATCTGGACCTTTGACTCGAAGCTCAAAGCGCCGACAGAGTGGAGGAATAGATGAGGACTTCAGTCTTAGCAAAAAAGGAAAGATGGTCGCTGATGATCCTGTGACCACTGAACCACAAACCAAGGTTACATACAGGGACCAAAGTACGGCCGGAACAAACGCTTCGACCACTGAAACTGTGGTAACCGCACCTCCGAGTGGTTTTCAGAGGCGCTGTAATCCAATTCAGGCATTGCTGGCCAAGAGTGTTGGAAATAAAGTAACCCTAATAAGTCATCCACAGGCAGCTCAAATTTTGCACTGTCCAAATAAGACGGCTTCTGCAGCTCTAACTACAACCAACCCCACAGCAATTTGTCAGCCTACACCACAATCAACACCTGACTCCATGCAAACGCATACTTCCACTCCATCATCTGCACAGAGGCCTATGCAGGTTGTATATAAGGCCCCAGAAGGCTTGAGTTTGGTTAGGAATAATGGCATGCCAGTTAAGTTTTCAGTGCAGCCAGTCATTCATCAGAAAACAGGGGAGAAGGCAGTGCAGCAGGTTATTATTCTTCCCACAAATTTAGTCATTCAAAAGACTGAGGCAAAAAGAGCTCAGCAACCATCCTGTATGACTACTGGTGCCACAACCAAGCCTGATACACTTCTGTCCAATCCTTCAGGGTTCACTGTGCCAGAAAACAAGATTCCGGTCCAGCAAGTGTCTCCATTAAAAAGTATTAGCACTGTAATGACATCATCTGCTGTTTCACCTAGCTTGCAAAAATCCGTTTCACCTGCCCGTAAAAAGACTGCTGAACCAAGTTTTACCCTAAAGGGATCCACTACATCTACTTCAGCCACTACTGAACCCAACAAATGTGATCTTAATCAAGAGTTAAAGACAGTGTGCATCAGAGACTCGCAGTCCATTCTTGTCACAACCAGAGGAGGAAACACAGGAGTGGTGAAGGTACAGACTTCAGACAACAGTGGTGCAAGTTTTTTACCATCCAGCCCTATTTTCACTCTCCCCCCTAAGTTTCAAGCTTTCCTGCTGTCCAAGGCATCGACTGTAGCAACATCCACGCCTCAAACTACCACAGCTGCCAAGTTATTGCCTGTCGTCTCCTCTTTAATTGACAACAAGGTAGTTTCTTTTAATTCGGCACCCCAATCGTCTTTAAAAAGTGCCAATCCAGTGAACCCATGCCCCCTGATGGAAAGATTAAGTGGTACAGTACCCTTTAACAATGACTTGCCTTTCTCTGTAGGGTCTGTTTCTGACAATGCAGCAAAGCATGCCCAGATATTAATTGGTATTAACTCACTAGTTCCAGCCAACTCACAAAGTAATGCTAGTGTCCCTTCATCTGTCTGGGCTGTCCAGACTGCTGCTTCTGAAAACATCATTCGACTTACTCAAAAGAGCCCCCAAGATACTAGCGTCGATCCAGATCCGTCTACCTTCCAGAAAGCTTTTGTAGTCGCGTCCACTACAAACATCTCAACATCAGTATCAAGTATCACCACTACGTCTGCTGCTTCTGCCTTTCCAGGATCAAGGGTCAAGTTCATGAGTCAATCTGGCTCTGCCTGCTCTACGGTTACTGTTGGTAAAGGGTTAGTAACATCAGAGTGCAGTATTACTGCCACAGCTACTTCATCAGCAGTTGAAGTCATGAAAGTTAGACCCAACCTTGGGCAGTCCATTGGCAGCACATCTGCTGGTACTCCGACTGAAGTCCAGGGCATCAACATTACTGGATTAGGAGCTAGGATACTGGACAGAACTACAGTGACGAGCAAAAAAATGGCAGAAATCACCACAAAAGTTGCACCTATGATGATGTCCAGTGTCCTTGCAACTTCAAGTGGGCAATTTTTTGTCCAGAACTGCAACTCTTCTGCAAATAGCT
Source organism: Ictalurus punctatus (assembly GCF_001660625.3). NCBI lineage: Eukaryota > Metazoa > Chordata > Actinopteri > Siluriformes > Ictaluridae > Ictalurus > Ictalurus punctatus. The sequence continues at coordinate 3,081,544 of NC_030433.2, read as the reverse complement.
GTTTGTCACTGAATGCCAATGGTCCTGTCAAAGCAACTGGATCTGCTGATGGTAAAGGTGTTAAGTTTTCCACTTATGACACTGGGCATATGGCCTCCTCTGAACTCCTTTCAGCAGTACAACAGAAGAGTGTGTCTCACTCCGTGTCCACCGCTATTTCAGTATCGGACATCCTAAATAATAGATCAGAGCTAGTAGCTAGCAGCTCAGCTCCAAATGTAGGCTGTTCTGTATTAGGAAGCCCATTTAACAAAGGCACTACTTTACCAACGGGAGTGATGCAGGACAAACCGTTGGATAGTATGTCCCTTAGTACGGCTTCTACAGCTATCAAACTTCCTATCATCAGCTCTTTGACAAGGGTCTCTCAGCCTCTAGCTCTGAGCACCACAACAGCAAAACATGTATCAGACAACCCTTCTACTGGAATTCGATCAGTAATGCCTTCTACGGTGAGATCTCCCATGAATGCCGTCCCTGGCACCACAACGGTTCAGGAAAAAGTTGTGATCAATACTACTGCTCCACTTGCTCCTGGAACCCAACTGTTCATTAACAACACAAGGTTTGTTGTACCTGCTCAAGGACTTGCGCCTGGCAGTCATGTTCTTCTTATCTCAAGTCCCACTGTGCATCCTACTGGCCGACTGGGGACAAATCCTGTCTATCCTGCCCCAAGGGTGGCAGGTACTCTAACTGCTCCTCCTGCTGCTTCAGTTGTTCAAGGTCTGAGAATGGTAACACCTAGTATAAGGTCACATGATACATCAGTCAGGCAACCGGCACCCATCCCAGCAAAGATTGAACAATCTGTCTCTGCTAATAATCTTTTAACTGCAGTCAGGTCCCCACCAGTCACCATTAATTCTTCTACTTTTGCACAGGTGTCTCAGTTTGGTACTGCCCGATCATCTGGGCAACAATGCTTGACTCATATTGTAAGACTTCCTTCCTTTTTACTCCCTGAAATGAAAGAATACCCTGCTGTTTCTTCAGGTAGTCTTACCAGCTGCCCAAAGGAAAACATTGCAGTTTCTGCTCAGTTACAAAGATGTTTACCGAGCACAAACACTCCAGACCTTTCACAAACAGAATCTTCCAGTGCTGCACCGAAACTGAAATCAGTCGTAACGGCAGTAAAACCGGTGATTTCCTGGCCATCCCCAGTGGTCACCGTGTCACCCATGAGTAGTACAGTATCAAGGATGCAGACACTTCCTGTGGCAACTGTACCACCGATTGGCAGTACAATGAGTAGCGGTCAAAACACTTGTGTCGCAACAGTATCTCCATCTATTAACACACTTTTAATGGCAACTTGTCAGCCAGTTAGGCCTGTGCAACCTGGAAATATTAGCATGACAGTCCCTAGCCATCTACCACAGGTTAAAAGCAAGACTCCATCACAAGTCTCAGGTGGGCAAATCATCTGTACTCCCAGTAAATTATTGTTAAGTCCAGATGGTGCCATTTTGAATGTACTTAGATACCCATCCCTACAAGATCTACCAGTGATGACGGATAAAATGGCAGCGGGTGTAACCACCTCTAATACAGCTGTTTTGCACACGCTAGATTCAGAGAGAATGGTAACATCGGATAATCCAGAATGACCTAATTACTAAAAATGTGATTTCAAATTAATCGAATAATTAATTTGATTACCCCCTTACAACCTCCTCCCCCCATCCACCAATCTTTCTCAGATCAAACGGTTTAAATCTATGGAATAAGCACTATTTTGTATATTGGACACTTATAACACCTATGGTGGGAAATGCTGTCATGAGGTTTTTTATTATTATTATTATTATTATCAATTTTGAATTAGAATGGCCAGTGTTGTGTATAGTAAAAAATATTTTTGTCGTGTGTTCCTGTTCATTTTCAAGTTTCAAAAGTTATACTTCAGAAGATAATTTTAGAAGGATTTAATTATTTTGTAGCATTTTTTTTTTTTTTTTTTAAATTGACATTCATTAAACGATTCATGTTTTATTCTTTCAAATGCAATACAAGCTGTGTTAGCACATGTCTACCATATCTGTTCTGCACACTTACACTTTGTATCCATGGTAGATAGATTTTAGTTTAAGCTGACTCGATGTTTTCTCTTGCACACATAGAGACCTTAAAAGAAACCTTGCAGTTTAAAGTGCTATACCACATGATTAAAGGTAGAAAGGTAGATTTATTTAATACATTGCCAAATATTTTGGATCACTTGTAACGGGTATTGGAAATAAATCCAGTGCTTAGTTCCTTATCACAAAGGATTGTATTGTTTATTCAGCAGTGAGATCAGAAGCACGTTTCTTTCTTTTTCTTTCTTTTTTTTTTTTTTAAAGCAAGCTTTAATGCGGTTCAAACCAGCTGTTTCAAATTGGATTGGAAGATTACTTGATATGAAATGTGAGTGGAAAAACAGGATTCATGAAATTGAGCTAAAAACAAGGGTGTGTATTAGGTGAATGCACTGTGAGTAATAGAAAGCACATGCAGTGTGATTGATGTGGAGTACCCATGGCAAATAGCACCCCTGCTGGTTTGCCTCGGTAGGATCTTAAATATGTACTGTTCGCCAGAGTTAAACATTGGGGTGGTTGAATTTAAATATACGTGCAGATCTTACAAGTATCATTCACCAGCCTTCTCATGGATGTGAATGATTTATGTAAAGAAAGTTGAGGTGTTTTTTTTGTATACATCATAACCATTTCAGAGAAATTTATATTAGGTAATGACAGTAGGGACTAGGGCGTGTTACCACAGTGTCATGAAGAGCGAGGGGGAAAACTTTATTGGGTCACAGATGATCATTTCTATAACTAGGAAATGCTATATGATTAATGGGCATAATATTAAAAGATGTTCATATAGCTCTACACTACCGGTTGGTAATTTACTAAAAGGTACATAATAAGTTGATGTCCCCAGATTTTCCTATTGTTTTTTTTTTTTTGGGGGGGGGACTTGTTGTGAAAATGTTCTGCTCTTCAGTCCAGAAAACGACACATCACAAGCAATCAAATTTTGTTTAGTGTGAACATTTAGGGATTTCATTGGTTACATCCTGTATGCCTTTGCTGTTATGACATTTAGGTTACATATCTAACCCTTTATAGAACGTTGTCATTGATACGTGATGTATTTATGTTTAGAAAACACATTTGTATGGGTTCCCAGCTCAAATGTAATTAGACAGCTCGGTAAAGCCAAAAATGCTGACCACCTTGCAAATAACGTAACGCACTGATTGAAATAGATGTGTTAGAACTTTAATGGACATTTATTGATGGTTTTTTTCCTTACTTCCGTTCCGTGTGCCGTTTACAAACGACAAAATCCGACAGAAGGTTAAAACAAATAAGACTGATTGAATTATTCTTCTTTAGGGTGAGTAAGGTGGTGGGGATGGTCCAGTGGTGATCTTCTCATAGGCTGGTGGGGCATTGGGGAACTGCAAAAATAAAGAGCAGGATTTCTCAGGAAAGCGCAGTGCTGAAACTCCGAACTAAAAACTGAAACTGCGGCTCCTTTTAAGCTACAGTCACTATATAGAGCTGAATTACACGTTACAGTTCGGTGCAAAAGTTTGCTAAACTTCAGGCTTCTTACCACGGATTGGGCGTTGCTAAATTCATTAAGGGCCATTTTGTTATTGCCAGCTGCCCCTAGTTCACCGTACTGTCCCGATCTCACAAGTTCCCTCCAGGATAGACTCGGGCCTCGGGAGTTCTGTGGGAACAAAAAAAAGGGCTGTTTTACATCACATGAGCCTCAGCATGACCGACACAAGCCTCAGAATTCCAGTCAGCTGAGCTCTAACATTTTCTAGTATTATTTTTTTTTTCCAGATTTGGGGAAACATTCGATTTAAAAAGTAACACTAGTGCATATGCAGAAATGTTCTGGAGTTGCTGTACACAGTTTGAGAAACATGATGTCTTGTAGTAATTCATAGTGACATAAAGTCTCACTAAGGTTGTTCTATGAGTAACTAACTAAAGATAAAGTAAAATGCTCTTTATTACTCTTTGTACTAATACTACTCGTATAAAATTCTGCCAGCCAGATATAAAGATTCAACACTTTTTAGGTTTCTGATCAACATTTAGTTCTAACAATGAGTCATGTTAAAGTTAACATTTAGCGCGATGACGGGGAAACGACTGATTTTGCATTCTCTTCACAGCCTAATCCAATAAAGATTACATGCAAATTGAATTAAAACCAGGTAATAATACACAGTGTAGTAGTTTATATACACCGTGCCGATGAACTACTAAAGACAGCAATGACGGCAATATCAATATTTAGTCAGGTGTTTGTTTTTTTTTAGTTCTAGCAGTTCCCCATGTCAAATAATTTAATACTATCTCTCACTGTTGCTCCTCAAAAATGAATCTTTCATGTGCGTGTGAATTGAAAGCCCTGTTATAGAGGTTTAGGCTTTTCAGAGTGAGATTGTGCAGAGGGTTCAAATAGATTATTTCTTGACATTACCACCCCTTAATGACAAAATTAGTTTTCAAACTGAAACGTTACCAAAGGCTTTTCTTTATATTCTTTTACACCACAGCGCTGTTGAATTCTCAAGTTGTGATTTTTTCTTTTTCTTTTTTTTTTTTTTTTGTCTTATTCACTTCGAGAGAGAAAATTAGTTTATAGCTGTAATAAACCTAAGTGATAACCGGAACTAACTTGTGGATGTTCTACAATATTAAAACAGAAACTGTTAATAGAAAACAATTTAGAATGTGTAGTATTAGTAAAAAAAAAAAAAAAAAAGAACATTTTGGGATGTGCTGTTATTGGATGGGGTGGTATGTGGTATTGCACCACCCCACTGTTGATTATTTTCCTATAACAGCATGCCCCAAGGTGTTTTTTTTTTTTTTTTTTTTTTTTTTAAGTTTAAGCCTAAATGTTCCTGAACAGGCTGCTAACATTTCCCCAATTCCGAAAAAGTTGGGACAGTATGGAAAATGCCAATAAAAACAAAGAGGAGTGATTTGTAAATGTACTTTGACTTGTATTTAAATGAAAAATGTATAAAGACAAGGTATTTGATGTTTTATCTAATCGACTGCATAGTTTTTTTTTGTTCTTTTTTGGAAGATAAACGTTTATTTTGAAATTGATGCATGCAACACGTTCCAGAAAAGTTGGGACAGGGGTAATTAGGACTAAATTAGCGTTGTGACGAGTAAGAAGGTGATGTGAAACGGGTGAGGTAATCGTCTAATCATAGTATATAAAGGAGCCTCCAAAAAAAGTCCTAGTCCTTCAAGAGCAGGGATGGGTCGAGGCTCGCCGATCTGCCGACAGATGTGTCGGAGAATAACCCGACTCTCTGAGAACATCGTTCCCCAAAGACAAATCGGTAGGATTTTGGGCAATTCACCTTCTACAGTGCACAAGATAATTAAAAGATTCAAAGAAATGTGTAAAGATCAAGGCCGAAAACTACTTCTGAATGCATGTCACTGTCTTAAAAACCGTCATGAGTCTGTAATGGAGATCCTGACATGGGCTCGGGAATACTTTGGTAAACCTTTGTCGGTCGACACCATTCGCCGCTGCATCCACAGATGCAAGTTAAGGCTTTACTGTGCAAAGCAGAAGCCGTATATCAACACTGTCCAGAAGCACCGGCGACTTCTCTGGGCTCGGTCTCATTTGAGATGAACAGTAGCACAGTGGAATCGTGTTTCGTGGTCCGACGAGTCAATATTTTAAATAGTTTTTGGACAAAACGGCCGTCGTGTTCTCCGGGCCAAAGAGGAAAACGACCGTTCAAGCTGTTTTCAGCGCCAGGTCCAAAAGCTAGCGTCTGTCATGGTATGTGGGCGTGTCAGTGCACATGGCATGGGTAACTTGCCATGATATGTACACATTTTGGAGCAACATATGCTTCCACCCAGAGCAGAACAACGCCAAGCCACATTCTGCCCGGATTACAAGCGCATGGTTGCGTAAGCAGAGAGTGCGGGTGCTAGCATGGCCCGCCTGCAGTCCCGACCTGTCTCCCATTGAGAATGTCTTGCGCATTACGAAGCACAAAATAAGGAAACAAAGGACTCGTACAGTTGCACAGCTGAAGAAATGCATAATGCATGAATGGAGGGAAATTCCGCCCAAACGCTTAATAAGTGTTCTTAAAAGAAACGGTGACGTTACACAGCGGTAAACAGACAACTGTCTCAACTTTTTTCTAGTGTATTGCACTCGTCAGATTTAAAATGAGTGTATATTTTCAAAAATAAATTAAATTCACACAAACATCAAAGTAAAACATAAAATAATGTGTTTTCAATATAGTACAGGGTGAATAGAATTTTCAAATGACTCTTTTTTGGGTTTTTTTTTTTTTTTTTTTTTGACATTTTCCATACCGTCCCAACTTTTTCAGAATTGGGGTTGTAAAATTTCATAAGTAATAAATAGATTTGTTTCACTGTAATATAGTAAAAAAAAACTACAATTCACCTGGATCATTCTATACCCATTGCGTTTGCGGTAGTACCAGCAGCCCAGAATGAACAGAGCCGTAAGGACGATAGCCAGGAAAGCAATGCCAGCAGCCCTGAAACACAATTAACCACCATCCATCTTAATAGTCCATATTAATACTGTCATTTACGTTAGGTGCACTGTTTGTCTCCAAGTTCTGTCCTTTATAAACAGCATACACATAATAATGTAATAGATCGATAGATAGATAGATAGTACTAAATGAAACAGTCACTATTGCTTAAAAAAAATAGTAGTCTCAGGTACCGTTTGTGCAGTTATATGGAAATTAGCTGGTATATTTTATTGAGCATCTTGCAGAATCAGCCACAGTTCTATAGAGTTTGAATGTCACACTTGCATCTTATTTTTGCAGCAAAACCCAGCGGCCTTCATTGTGTTTTTGTCTGAAAAAGTGGCCGTCTACTTAATACGCTGCTTTCTTTACTGACGTGCAGACATTTTCCTGTAACGTTTCGTTTTTGTGCTAGGAAACTAATGTCTGTAAACCTAAAATGTTTCTGGACTGACTCAATAATGTTGAAATCATAAAATAAAAGTCTATAACAAAGTTAGTATAACTATAACAAAATACAAGTGCCTGAATTTCACACTCTAGTCATTTTGCTGCATGAACACACCTGATTTAAATCAGCAGTGCCTTAACACTGTTAATGAGGACAAAATGGGGGCGTTCGAGTAGGACAACACCAAACCCTGCACCAAACATCTTAAAAAATAATGATGTAAATATCAATCATATACAAAAAAAAAAAAAAAAACCTTACTCCTCTGCTCTGATGAAGTTCCCCCGTCCTCTGCTTGCAAAATGAACAGTGAAGTCCCCACGAGGCATGGCTCCTATATACGATAAATAAATACAGAGATTTAACATTTTTTTAAATTAAAAATCACAATGCACCATGGGTATTTTGAGTAATTACTAATCATTTAATGTAAGAATTTAATGAATTGACTGTGCAAATGAAATTGGAGCATCTAAATGAGTATGATATTGCTGTGAAATCTTACCTGAATTGGATAATTTGATTACGGGCACACACTTAGGCAAAGAAAGAAGCAGTGAACGCAGTCCAGTTCCTCCCTTTCTCTCTCTCTCTCCCTCTCCCTCTCTCTATTTCTCTCTTTCACACACACATTAGTTTTCTTAACCCGCTCTCATGACCATCACGGGTTCTACTCTCTTAAGCCACTGAAGTAATTGGCATGTAACACACACTTCAAATACCTCTCTTTGTTCAGAAAACTAGTCCGTCAACTCTAAGGCACAAAACTCACAAGATCCATTTTAAAGTCCTATTATTTTAACCGACCAAGACAATTAGGCCAAAGGGAATAACATTTAAAATAACATTAATAGTTAATAGTTCGATGTACATTGTAATTGTTACAGAATGGTACGCCGCTTTTTTTGTGCAGACCTGTACATGTCTAAATTAGAGGTGTGACCATATACTGGTATGGGAGTACATTGTGGTCAGTGGCTCTGACATTTATACTGTTACATCATACATTAGTCAGTCTGTACAGGAGGTTTTTTTTGTGTGATTGTTGCAGCTGAAAATGCTTGATTTTGTTGTGGATTTTTTCAAAGTTTGCGATGCAGCTTGTGTTATTTGTGCGGGGGGGGTTCACAGTGGTGTTTATTGGTAAATGAGACCTTTTACCTGTACTAATGTTCGACGCACGTGAACTGAAAAGGGCTTTGGCTGAATGTGCGTTTTGATGATGTCGCATGACATGTCGCAAAAAGCGTCGCGAAAGTGTCTTAAAACCACATATAAGGGATATTTTAAAGACTCCTGAAGACAAAGTGTGATCCTCCTGACAAGGTCATTTTAAACAATTGTAAGCAAGTAGTGTGACTTGGCCTGGATGTGTGTCATACATCATGTACATTATTGTACTGTTTCACCAGCCTAATCTTTGTCATCACTAACAGCCATTTTGAAATGGAGGATAAAATGATGGGTATGGACGTGTGCGAGTTTTTGAGCCAGAAAAGCTTTTATCTGAGCTTGGGTTTTAAAACTGATTGCTTTCTCACAACCTGATGACACAGACGTGCACACCCTTTCAGAAAAGTCACACGAACGTCACGTGAGTAATCATACGGTTCCCACCCACTAGCTAACTCCCCCCTATCACACGACAGGAACCATCCAGGAAGAGTGAAGGCAAACACATCTTTTTCGAACTGCAAGTCATGCTTTGTCACAGGACTACTGAACACACTTGGAGGAAAGTGCTAACTGCCCTCTTCCACACACATGAGCTCACACAGGCCCATGATTGGCTAATGTCTCTCTGATTGACAGGAGCGAGCTCGTATGCCGTCGCGCCCACACCAGAGACTAGTAAACATTACACACGTGGTTTGTAGACTCGATATGTTTCACACGTTTCCTCCCACCACACGAATCGTTCATATTCACGTTCATTGCACCTTCAATTGTTTTATAGGTCAACACATGGCACGTGTTCCTGATGCCACGAATAAAAAGGAATACCATCTGTGTATTGCAATTCATGTTTTTCCCCCCGGTACAACAGTTACCTCATTAATGACTACTGCAAAATACAGATTTTAATTTCATTTCCATTTATTACTTTCTATTTTTGTCACCCAATTAAGTACCTTACCCCACAGGTTCTCATCTCTTTTGTGTCCAACCTCTGTTTTCCCGCGCAGGGGACGTGACTGCACTTTAATCCCTTTGTTTGTGTAATCCGCTGGCACTCTGAACGTGATCCTAACAATCAGATGCACAGAAGAACATGGCACTGCTGATCAAAAACAAAACAAAACAACTATTTATTTTGGCTAAGCAACGTGCTAGATACCGACAGTGTATAAAATTTGATGGAAAAGTCGCTCTCTAAGAAAGAACAATTCTTTGGGAATTGGATCTTTTTTCAGTTTGGTTTTGGTTCGTAATAAATCTTTCCTTTCATTTTTTACCTCCGGATTGTGTGGTTTTAACGGTTGAATGATGAAGCAACACCGTGAAAGCGTGATATTTTTAGATAATCGTACTGTGAACATATCAAACTGTGACCCTATTGAAATGATCACTGTTGAAATGATGGGCAAATTTTGTTTCTTTAACAAATTTACTCAATAAACGATTGAATATATACTGCACATTAGGTGTGTAAACCGAAGTGTCTTGTTTGCATCCATTCCATTAATATACATTATCTGGCCGAAAATTTGTGGACACCTGACCATGACACCTATATGTGCTTGTTGAACATCCCATTATAGAAGTAGTTCGCCCATTTGATGTTTTAATGACCTCCACTCGTTTGGGAAGGCTTTCCGGTAGATTTTGGCTGTAGGGATTTGTGCCCATTCAGCTATAAGAACATCAGTGAGGTCAGGTACTGATGTAGTCGACGTTCCCGTTCATCCCAAAAGTGTTCAGTGGGGTTGAGGTCAGGGCTCTGCGCAGGACATTCAAGTTCTTCCACTCCAGCCTTGGCAAACCATGTCTTCATGGCCTTCGCTTTGTGTACAAGGGCATTGTCATGCAGGAACAGGTTTGTGCCCTTTAGTTCCAGTGAAGCGAAATGAGTATTTGCTACATATTTACATATTATTCACAACAGTTTTGAGAGGAACCACAGTTGGGTGTGATAGATAGGTATCGGGTGTCCCCAAAGAATTTTTGTTATAGCGTGCATTTTAATTGGCTAGTTTTGTGATTTGAACGATTTCCGGAATGCCCGGTAAATATAGACCTGTCTAGTCTTGTTTACAAATAATATGTGTGTAAAAAAAAGAAAAAAAAAAAGAAGAAAAGATAATAATAAATAAATAATTTTAAAAATAAAATAAAATAAAATAAAAGCATATATTTTAGACTCTCCGTACGCCCTCTATCGACAACCCAAACCCGGAAGTGTTGGCCGAGTTCTCCAGCCTTAAAAATCCAGTAGAATCGACGTCACGTGATGCCGGAAGTTTGCCCTTCGGCACTTTGGGTCCGAGCCTTCGCGGGAGCAGCGGCGCTCAAACTCGCAGGTGTTTAGAAGGAACTTCAAAATGGAAGGTGACACCGCCGTCCGGAGGCTGAAGTCCTCACTAAATAACGTGTCTTGTGAAAACAGCGGCGCTCCGAAGCGTGAAGGGAGCGGCTGTGAGGACGGGAAGAAAAAACACGGAGGCTCATTCGTGCTAAGCGAAGGAGTCGCGTGCGCGCTCGTGCTTCTGTTTATATTCGCGCTTTGGGGTTCCATGCATTGGTCTGTAAAGCAGCTCGTTACAGGAAAACCCACCGGCGACTTCAACGCCACCACGGCAAGGTAAGCACTGCTGAGTGTCAATAAGCACCCCACTCCCTGTAGAAGTGCCCTTCATAATAGTGCACTGATGCAGAAGCGTGAAGCGGAACTCTACCTGACTTCACACTGTATCAGCCAAAGGGCGCGAGCTCTCTCGGTCACCTCCCCACCTGAGTGGGCTGCATATGATCTTATTTCATTTTATACTGTTGTCATGTTTTGTTACTTGTCTTAAGTTCGCTCCTACGATATTTTACCTCTTGCTTAATTGACTACTGGCATAAAGTTGGTTTGAAGTTGGAGGTTCGATATTCGCGGATATGAGGAAATTAAGGGACCGTCTCTAAAGTTACGTACCACATTGTTAAACACGATTCTAACTTCAATAGCATTCGAAGGGAATGACTTACAGCCATATAACCAACTGTAAAGTGTTCATCTGGATGTCAGATATGACGCAGACCTTTTTAGATTTTTAATAAAATAAACTATTAATAAAGTAATAAAATACATGGCAGTATTTATTGAGCTTTAAATTAGGGTATATTTTGTGTATGGGCCCATTCTGTGGTGAGATTCATATCTAATTTACATGTGATTTAATAGCTTATTTTAATAAATATCAAAAATGGAAAAAGGTCTGCGTCATACCTGACACCTAGATGAACACTTTACAGTTGGTTGTGTGACTGTAAGTCATTCCCTTCAAATGCTATTGAAGTTAGAAACGTGTTTAACAATGTCGTAAGTAACTTTAGAGACGGTCCCTTAATTTCAGCATATCTGCGAATATCGACCGTCCGGCGTCAAGCCAAGTTTATTGCAGTTAATTGACTGCAGATTTGTCTGTGACCGTTGAGCGGAAAAAACCCGACAACACTGCGGACGTTCACCCGTCTCGTATTCTCTCCACACAAATGACTACATGTGAAAACGTCGAGGTACGACAGTGCAGGAGCCGTCGGTAACTGTTTTATCCTGGTCAGGCTCGTGGTGGATCCGTAACCTTTCCCAGGATCACTTATTGTGAGACAGCACCAGTCTAACACAAACATCACACACACACACATCACACCTTTTTAAAAACTTTTTTTTATTTACACCATGTTTTTGGGAGGTCCGAGGAAACCGGACAAACCCACTTAAACACGAGGAGAACATGCGAACTCCACACAGACGGTAACCCGAGCTCAGGACTGAACCGGGGACTCTGGGTCGCCGGTTCAATCCTCTGACTGATTACACCCTTCTACACAGGCTTTCTGTATTCGGGGGGGGGATGATGGCTTAGTGGTCGGCACGTTTGCCTCACACCATGCTTGCCTCGCACCTCTGGCATTGGGAGGTTCGAATCCCGCCTCTGCCTCGTGTGCACGGAGCATGTTCTCCCCGTGCTTCGGGGGTTTCCGCCGGGTACTCTGGTTTCCTCACCCGGTCCAAAGACTTGCACTGTAGGTTGATTTCAAAATTGTCCGTAGTGTGTGCGATTGCGCCTTACGATGGGGTTGGCACACCATCCAAGGTGTCCTCGGCCTTGTGCCCCGAGTTCCCTGAGACAGGCCTCAGGCTCCTCCGTGACCCTGTGTAAGATAAGTGATATGGATGGCTGGATGGATGGATGGATGGATGGATGGATGGATACATGTAAATGAAGATGTTCAACAGCGCTCCACGTTGCGGTCGGAATGAAGTCATTTGCATTAATGGAAATTTTTGCATGGAAACATAGCCAATGTAAAAAAAGCCCAACATACGCCAGTTTTTTTTTTTTTTTTTTTTTTTTTTTTTTTTTTTTTTTTTTGTATGGCGTTTCCAGCCATGGAACGATCCAGAAACAGATGTACAAAAACCTAGACGCCGAATTGTTATCGTAATCTCATTCCCGTTCTCTCCCGACGGAATTCTGACCGATCCTGTAGGCTCCTTCTGTTATTATTTCTGTTTGTATCTGCCCGCGATATTTTCTAACGCATTTAGTTATAAACAAATTACGAATGTAAACCACAGTGACCCTGACCAGAGTAAAGTGCTTGCTTCCTGACTATCAGTGAACAAACGCCGTAAATGCATCATGCAGCACCGCGAAAGGAAACCACCACATCCAATACACTCCCATGTCAATCAGCTTTGTCCTGCAAGCTTCCTACCCGTCCACTTTCTCCCACCTGCATGATTTTTTTACTCGGGTTTTCAGCTCGGGTTTTTAGCTGGCGCTCCTGCTGTTTGTTAGGCCGCGTGAGGTTTGGTAACATTAGCTTTGCGGATAGATTTGTAGTTCGATTAGAGTACAAGTTTTCAGCAGTCGTGTGCAGAAACGTGTGACGTCTGTAGCGAAACAAATTCCGTAAAAGTAAGTCGAGCATACGACGAGTAAAACCGATCCGCTAATGCTCGTTTGCTCCATCTCGGCGTGGTCCGAGATCTCTGTAGCTAAATAGAGGAAACCGTTTGAGGGAACTGAGAGCTGCAGATACCACCCATGGTCAACTTTTATCTATAATTCATGCCCGTTTAGAGTCGCACGAATTTCTTCGGTTCTTCGCGTCCGCTGTATGTTTATTGTGTCAGGGCGAGGGTGTCGAGAGCAAACACACCGCATTATCGCGAAGCCAAAATGTACATTTAATTGTGCTTATATATTTGTTTACCGCATCGCATTGCAGATCAGGTGTAAAGAAATCTACCGTAGAGAACCCTCTTATCAGTGTCTTATTGAGCCTTGTTTGCTCGTAGTGTAAACTTACATCGAGTCAGTTTGAAGTTTTTTGCTTCCTCGTGTGGCCTCATGATTTTGTGTGTGTGTGACTGTGGTCAAGTGTGTTACTGTAGGTTAATGTGTCATTCAAACCTGGTCGTATAGTTCTCTGCTATGTACTTTTATTATTATTTTTTCCCCCTACACTTTCCAGTATGTGTGTTGGCGGTTTTCCCGATCTGTGTTTACGATGGAATGATGATCCATGCAGTGTGCATTCCTGCCTTGTTCCCGGTGTTCCCGGGATAGGCTCTGGATCCACGACTCTTACTGAAGATAAACGAATGAAAGAATGAACAGTCATAGAGTGCCTTTCTCTGCCTTTCCAACATTTTTGAGTCCTCAAGCCAGCTGTGATGAATGTTAAAATATCAAATGAAGGAGAGAAAATGAAAGCACTAAAGGAGCAGGACTGGGAGGGAAACACCGGTCCAAGACTCGAGTTCTTCTCCTATCCAGACATTTTATTGTGGTAAAGGGTGTGTTAATGTCTGTGTGGAGTTTTGTGAAGAAGGGTGTGTTAATAAGCCGATGATTTGAACCGGCTGCGTTAGAGCAGGAAAACAATGAAGGGTACATAATGAGAGAACCAAAGGGCTGCTACAGCAGGTACTGTGGTGGTGTTGTTTGTGAATTCTGTATTCGGATGTTTCCTCAGGTCTTTCCCTGCCACACACTGAGACAGAAAGACAGACAGACAGACAGAGAGACAGACAGACAGAGAGACAGACAGACAGAGAGACAGACAGACAGAGAGACAGACAGAGAGAGAGACAGAGAGACAGAGAGAGAGAGAGACAGAGAGAGAGAGAGAGAGAGAGAGAATGAGAGAACACTGCAACTTGATACTGTTTGTCTGTCTTACTTACCACTGACGTTATCAGCCTCAATCTCTGGTTTGAACTTTGTTCCTTCTTGAATATTGCATTGCTTAAGTCATGACCTTGATGCCCAAGAGGTCTTTTCTTCTGTGTGTGAATTTTCCCTCTACTCGCACTACGCTCCCGAAGACTGTGTTAGTTAATGGGTATTAAGAGAGCATTTGTAGTGTGAAGTTGAATGAGCCGTTGCGGGTGTAGTGTTTATGAACACATTAACGCGTTCCAGCTCAGAATTGAGGAATTCCAGGATTAACTCGAGAAGCAGGACGTCTTGGCCGTAAATCCTTTATCAGATGTGGAAGCAAAGCGCTTCCGTAGGAGGTGAAACCAGTTAGTAATGAACATGAACGCATTGTACCAGCATCAGTAATACCTAAACCCCCCCCCCCACACACACAAATTCACGTTTGCTTATGTATGTTTTGTGTGTAACAGGAAGTACCTGGAGCGCATCACCAGTGTGGGGCCTCGACCCGCAGGCAGTCCCGAGAATGACATCATGACGGTGAACTTCCTGTTGGAGCAGGTGGAGCGGGTACGAAGCGAGAGCGTCGAGGGGCCGAACACCATCACGGTGGAGATGCACAAATACAGCGGCTCGTTTAGCATCGACTTCCTCGGCGGATTCACGAGCTGCTACGATCAAATCACTAACGTCGTAGTACGTCTCGAACCCCGAAGCGGAGCTCAGCACTTCGTACTGGCTAACTGCCATTTCGACAGTGTGCCCAGCAGTCCAGGTAAACACTGCGGCCGTGGTCCGTTCCAATATCGGAGGTGTCGGTAGTAAATATGCAATCCGAATGAGTATTATTAGGCCGCAGCAGGTATCACTGAACACCCGTCAACCACTTTATTACGAACACACCGAGTAGGACCGAACCTCCCCCACCTTCTCCCATTCTACCAAATCCCAAATGTGCTCTGTTGGTTTCAGGTCTGGTGACTGGGGAGGCAACTAAAGTACAATGAACTCATTGTCATGTTCAAGGAACCAGTTTTTGAGTAACCGTTATAAGATGGGTAAATCGTGGCCAAAAAGGAATACACGTGGTCAGCAACAATACTCAGACGTGCTGTGGCATTCCGACAGTGCTCGGATTGGTTTTAAAGGGCCCGGTGTTTGCAGTGAAAACATTCCCCACACCGTTACACCACCACCACGAGCCTGAACTGTTGACACAAGGCAGGTCGAGTGCGCGGATTCATGCTGCTGACGCCAAATTCCGAGCCTCGCCGTCTGTTCCAGCAGAAATTCTGAAAATATAGAGCCTTACATAGGACATGCTTCTGTGTCCAATAAAGAAAATACCTATATGACCTCTAAAAGAGTTCACACACATGATTCTGTCTAGCTAAAACCCTGTTAGTGTATACATTCATACACCAGGATGTACCTCCAGTACAGTGAAGAAAAATTCTTTTATAAAAACATCTCGTAGTAATTGTTTTTTTTTTTTTTTGCAACTTTGATGTGTATTATTAATGGTGAATCACTCTCTTTGTGTGTGTGTGTGTGTGTGTGTGTGAGACAGGAGCAAGCGATGATGCTGTAAGCTGCGCCGTGATGCTGGAGGTGTTGCACTCAATATCCAATCTTTCCATTCCTCTAAATCACGGGGTTATCTTTCTGTTTAACGGAGCCGAGGAGAACATCCTTCAGGTGAGAGCGGCAGAAAGATAGGGACGAAGAACTAAGAAAAGATAGATAGGTTTAGAGAATACAGCGTTGTATTGCAAAAACAACGGCCCGACCTACAGTATGTAGAGGTGTGAACTGATACGGAAATTCTTCGTGCGATGCAGCGTCGGTCTTCGTAACACTGACGTTTACATGTATCTTTAAAAAAAGGAAGAAAAAAAAAATCCACGGACATCATGAAACGCATTTCCAGAACCTTTGCTACGTTTTCCAATGGGATTTGGACCATTTGTTAAAGAAATGGAGAGAATCAGTGAGAGAGAATCGAAGAGACAGAGAGAAAGTTGCAGAGATGTACAGGAAACGAGAATAGATGGAGGGAGAAGGAAAAAAACCAGACAGACAGACAGATGGGTGAAAGAGAAAGTGGGTATCTGCGGGTGAGACTTGTGCACCAAAGCAACATGTATATCCTCGTTGTACGATGTATGTTTATTGGTTGTGTGTGTGTGTGTGTGTGTGTGTGTGTGTGTGTGTAACTCAGGCGAGTCATGGCTTTGTCACTCAGCACGAGTGGGTGAAGCAGATCAGAGCATTTGTGAATTTGGAGGCTGCTGGAGTCGGGGGAAAGGAGCTGGTGTTCCAGACCGGTATGTACGCACACACGCGCACACGCGCACACACACACACACACACACACACACACACACACACACACACACACACACACACACACCCCTGATCTTCTGACCACTCAATTGACCCTCTTAAAATAACATCTCGCGTATTCAGTTTCATACCAATTAATTCTCATCAATTAATAATGCGTTTTTAAAACTCCGTTTTTCAGGAAAAGTATGTCCTGGAAATCTGCTTAACTATCCTGTCTACACATTTTTTAGGTCACGTGTTCATTGTTGTGACGTGCTCATTGTAGCTTTCTCGTAATGACCGATGCCTGTTGGTCACAGCTTGCACTCTCCTCTACTTTCAGTCATTAGAAGAAATAATCTTTATTTCTGCTGAAAGAAAAAACAGTTTGTGGTAGTAGATGTTACAGACCCACCCGTATGTTATTGTGTGCGTGTGTGTGTGTGTGTGTGTATGCGTGTGTTCAGGTCCTGAGAACCCGTGGCTGGTTCAAGCGTATGTTCATGCTGTTAAACACCCTTTTGCCTCTGTTGTGGGGCAGGAGGTTTTCCAGAGCGGGATTATTCCATCAGACACCGACTTCCGCATTTTCCGAGACTTTGGCAACATTCCTGGTATATTAACACATGAAAACACGCACATACATGCAGTATGTAATCAATTTTATATGGAAAAAAAACAACAACAGATAGATCGATAGATAAGCACGCAGTACGACAGCCAGATGATTAGACAGTTATGTGTGCAGGTAGATCGAGAGACATTTACATGTAAAAACATGTTTTTGGCTTCATGATTATGCAATTGTCGGAGCTTCTATCTAAAAATGCAAAATACAGGGTGGCGTCACCGCAAACCAATGCACAAAAGATTTTGTGATGACAGCATTTATAGAACACATACCTGACGAATAGAATATACTAATAACGTAATCGAAAATAATTTAGCATTTATATCGTATACTTGACAGTTGTGTTTTCCTGCAGGTATCGATCTGGCCTTTATTGAGAACGGTTATATCTACCACACGAAGTACGACACCGCAGATCGCATCCTTACAGACTCCATACAGAGAGCAGGTACGTACACGCGAACACAAACTTTACCGTTTGTTGCAGTGGCGGGAAATTATACGCACGGATTCCTCTAGAAAGGATTGTGGGTAATTTCCATGCAAATGGCAACCGTCGTACTGTGGAAAAATAGTTCTGAGCACCGGAACTGAACTACTTTTGAAATGTTCACTTATGTCTTTCACTTGTATGTAATACATATGATGCAAAGGTTTGTTTATTTGTTGTCACATCTGTAATGCCGATCAATTAGTATCTAGGTTAAATGACAGCACCATTGATTAGGCTTTGTCGCTGCTGTGAGACATTTTGTTCACCAATGTGAGTTCAAATGTCACATCCATAGTGCTGGAATTGCCCTTGTGTTTATTTTTTTTTCAATTGGACTTTCACATTGTTATATAGTTATTATATATAATATTATAGAATTATATTTCTGGCTAGTTACTCCACGTGTATCGATTGGGGTTTGTCTGGCCGCGGTGAGACATTTCCAAGTAAGACTGCAGTGGAACGTGACATGGTTGAAATGTGTTTTTTGCCAGGTGATCGTGATCTCGGTGCTCATTAATTAGCAGTAAAATAGCTTTTTTGGTAAACTTCTATATTGAGCTTTGTCACTCACTCAAATGTTTGTAATGCAATGTAATCATCTTATTGTGTATAGGTTTTTTTATTCATTGTGATTGATCAGCACCGTGGAGCCAAAATAATGTGCGTTTTTGAATTTGGTGTGCGTCACCAGGTGACAACATCCTGGCCCTGCTGAAGCATCTGGTCACCTCGGAAATTCTGGCTGACCCATCAGAATATCGCCATGGTAGCATGGTGTTTTTTGATGTCTTGGGTCTAACGATGGTGGCGTATCCAGCACGAGTAGGTTCCATCATCAACTACATGGTCGCCATAGCAACCCTTATCTACCTTGCCAAGAAATGTTTGCGGCCTAGCAATGTGGGTAAGTACACACACACACACACACACACACACACACACACACACACACACACACACACACACACACACACACACACACACACACACACACACACACACACACACACACACACACACACACAAAAAGTCCCATAAATGTCCCAACAGTCTTGTGGGTTAGTGTGTGTGAAAGTCCTTTATAGTTTGCTCGGCGCTAGTGATATTCTTCAGTTAAACAAAATACAATATTGATACAAAAAATACCCTGGACGTTGGACAGATTTAGAAACAAGGACACCTTTTAACAAAATGGATTATAAATGAATCAATATAATCAATTAATATAATTGTTAGCATGATGACACTTAACGGAATCCGTCGAACCACCGGTGTGTTGTCGCGGTGTGCAGGTGGCCGGTACGTGTTGGAACTGGTGTACGGCTCGTGCGTGTTCGTGCTCAGCTGGTTCGTGGTACTGCTCACGGTTCTGATTGTGGCGCTGATGGTCACATTGCTGGGACGCTCCATGTTCTGGTTCACTCACTTTCACACCTCCATCTTCCTGTACGGATCTGTCGCGACTGGAAAGATACTTCTGATCCACACACTTGCCAAAAACCTCTATTACAGAGTGAGTGAAACATACACAACATGTCCTAGCACGTTTTCCCTGGTTAGTTCTCCTTCCTTCCTTTACTTCACTCTGTCCCAGTATTCCTTCATCTCTTACTTTTATTCCCTAGAAAGTGATTGAAAATTGTATTGAAATATTTCTCTTTCTCTCCCACGTAGAATATGCGGAAGTTGGATTTGGGCGACTTGTTCTTCGACGTCAGTCTGCTATTGTGGTGTTGTGCCCTGGTTTTCCTCACTCAGCGTGGTCTGTGCTCGGCATATGTTCCCATGCTCATGGTGTTCTTCTCGCTCACCACCAAGCTGCTGCTCTCCAGACACTTTTTACAGAAAGGTGTGAGGCGTCGCATATTACATTAATGCACACATTTACGACGACATGCAAACCCGTGGAAAGGCTTCTATGTAAATACTCGACTGTTTTACAGCTAATTAAGCCCTACAAATGCGGACAGCACCGATGCACGTTTATGCAACCACGATAGCCGAACAAGTCCACTACACTGCCGCTACTCGTACAACTTCTTAAGAGATTACAGTCTTTTTAAAACAAACAAAAAAAAAAACTGCTGCACTAAACACAGCTACTTTGAATCCAGTTGAAATATTTGGTTGTTTTTGAGACACATTTCCTGGCTGAGTTCATGCATAATTCAACACGGTCACCTTGACTTACGATAACCAAATGAATCAGTAACTTTAATGACAGACACGCACATTGAAGTGAATGTAAAAATGTTGCGTCGCGGCAGATCCAACCCAACGCGTGTAGGCGAATCCCCACGGCCACGCGCCGAAATCCTAGTGGAAAACCTTCCCAGACGAGTGGAGGTTATTATAACGGCAAAAAGGAGGACTAAATCTGGAATGGGATGTTCAAAATGTGTATATGGATATGATGGTGAGGTGTGCACAAACTTTTGTCCATATAGTGTACTGTTGCAATCAATGATTCAACCCCCAGTGCAAATCTTGCAAGTTTGTTGTCAAAATTTACAGACGTTCGGCTGTTTGCGACGAACAAATCGAACAAAAGCGATTGAGATAATTCAACACGACGGACGCTTCGAGTGGTTTCCCCAAATTCAAGTGAAAACGCAACTTTTCAGTTCCAAAATTATTCAACCCCTCCATGGCAAGGATTTGTAGTACGTAGTAGAGCACGCTTTGGCTGTTATGACCTGCCGCAAACGAGATGCAGAGCCAGACACCAACTTCTGGCAGCGTTCCTGGTTAATCTTAGCCCCTTCCTCATGAGCAATGGAGTCCAGTTCGGTAATATTCGTGGGTTTGCGTGCTGCAACCGCCGCCTTCAAATCCCACCAGAGATTTTCTACGGGGTTGAAGTCAGGTGACTGTGGAATCTTCCAGGACGACTTCTGCAACCAAGCCTTGGTGGAATTCGAGGTACGTTTAGGATCGTCGTCGTGTCGGAAGGTCCGACGACGACCAAGCGTCAGCTTCCTCACAGACGGCGTGACGTTTTCTCCTAGGATTTCCTGATACTTCGAAGAATCCGTCTCGCCTTCCACGCGCTGCAGGTTTCCAGTGCCAGAGGATGCCAAGCAGCCCCAGAGCATCACAGAACCACCGCCATGCTCGACTACTGATGGAGTGTTCTTTCTTCGTTCTTCTCCCTCCAGACGTACCGCTGATCCATCGTGCCGAAAAGTTCCAGATTTGTTTCGTCGCTCCACAGAACAGGATCCCAAAGCTTCTGCGGATTATTTATATGATTTTGAGCCGACTTTTCTCGTGCTTTTGTGTAAGTAGTGGTGAACGTCTTGGAGTTCTGGCGTGGAAAAGCTCTGCGTTTAATACGCTCCTTACCGTGCTCACTGAAACCTCAGTGCCTGTTCCCACCAAGTCTTGCTGCAGGTCCTGCCTTCTCAGAAATCTGGTTGTAGCTTCCTTTCTGCACGGTCCAGCTATTTCATAGCCAGGCTAGTCCCTAGCCAGTTCAGGTATTTCATGAGTTCCAGCTCAAGCACACCTGGTGCACCTGGTGAAGCAGATTAGTTGAATCAGGTGTGCTTGAGACAACACCTGTTTTGTATATTTGTGCTGTTGTGAGGGATTCTGTTCAGGGGGTTGAATAATTTTGATCGCAACTGTATATGTGGCCTTGTATCTGTGGAGTTTGCTGTTCAGCATATTGTTTATGGAGATATTTTGTGTCACTGACGGTGTGTTTATGTGCAGGTGTGTCAAAGTCCTATTTAGTCTTCTACCTGTTGGGTTTGTCTTTCCCCTACGTTCACCTGCTGTTCCTCATCTGGATCGTGTTTGAGATTTTCACACCCATCATGGGACGCAGCGGCACTGAAATCCCCCCCGACGTAGTGCTTGCGTCACTCGTTGCCATGACGACCACCTTACTCTCCTCTTTTTTGGTGAGTGAATCTCACACTTGGCAGAGGAAAAAAAAAAGGTTTCTGTATATTTACGTAATAAACCTCTCACTTCAACCTGTCTTTCTAAACACACAGATTCACTTCCTGTACCTGGCACGCAGCACTAAGCATGTGCTAGCTGCTTTGTGGACGATTTTCGCCGTGATGTTCGTCCTGGTTTCCTGCGGACTTTTCTTTCCGTATTCGGGCGATCCAGCGAGTCCACGACCCAAACGAGTCATTGTACAGGCAAGTTCTTTAAAAAATATTAAACGAGACGATATATAAAAGGTTTTTCTCCACATGTTGACAATCATGTACAGTCAATTCTGAAAGTCTTCTCTACCAAGAATGTTTTTGCCTCATCATATGGTGTAACGTACTAGTGTATACCCCACCGTGGGCGGCCGTGGCTCGGGTGGTAGAGCGGGTCGTCCGCTAATCGTAGGGTCGGCGGTTCGATTCCCGGCCCACGTGACTCCACATGCCGAAGCGTCTTTGGGCGAGACAAGGAGCCCCAAAGTTGCTCCCGATGGAAAGTTAGCGCTCTGCTACCCCTGGTGTGTATGAATGGGTGAATGAGACGCAGTGTAAAGCGCTTTTGTAGAACCACTAAGGTTAAAAAAAGCACTATACAAGCCCATAAATTTACCATTTATCATCTTGAAAGATTAAATTTAAAAAATGGTCCTGGGTAATGGATTTGGACTCTAGACACGGACACTCTAATATAGTAATGATTGTAATGATAAACCGCCATTTTAAGCTTGTCGGGATTGTTGGATGGTTTGTTGGATGAAGGATCGAGTAAAGATATTTGTGACATTTGTTTGTCTGCCTGGGGAAATTCTTCACGTTGTGTAAATGTCTCTTGTACACCTGCTCATTCATGCAATTATCCCATCAGCTAGTCATGTGGCAGCCGTGCATAAAATGATGCAGGTGAACAGCTTCAGCCAGTGTTCACATCGAGCCTCAGAATGGGGAAAATATGACCTCAGTGATTTTGACCATGGAATGGTTGTTGGTGCCAGATGGGCTGGTTTGAGTATTTCACAAGCTGCTGATCTGCTGGCTTTTCCCAGGAACTCGCATAAGCACTCTTTTTTTTTTTTTTTACGTTGACCAGATAAGTATCTCAGATTGCACCAAATGTTGATCCTTGAGGAGGATGGGCTACAACAGCAGAAGACCACCTCAGGTTCCACTCCAGTCAGCCGAGAACATGAATCTGAAGCTAACCGAAGCTGGACAGCTGAAGAGTTTTTCCGATTTCGCCAGAATTCCGCCACAACAGCAGCAGATGGTTTTCCCAGTCCACCGCACATTTCCTTGCAAACGAAAACGTTTACAAGTCCGGCAGGTTCCCGTTCGGAAAAACGTCTCCCGCGCTTCCGCGTGCGACGTAGCTGACGAACAATTTGCCGTCGGCAAATCGGGTTGCATCGAACGGTGATGAAACAAACGGGTGATGTGTGTGTGTGTATGTGTGTGTATTCGAATCTGACATGCCATACAAGTAAAACACTGTTCTGTCTAACCTAGTTAATTCTGATGTTCCTGTTCTGTACTTAGTGCCTGCAATTTCAAGAGAAAAATCTTTTTGTATGTTTCCTTTGCTTAGAAAATTGCATGTAGTGTAACTTTAATGAGAAATACATAAAAGGTGACCTTAAGGGTACCACCCCAGTGACAAGAAAAGGTCCAGATTGCTTCTACTTTATCCTGAGAGTGTAGTAAATATGTCCTTATCCTGTTACACGTGCTGAACCTGTTTTATTAATTAATTAATTAATTAAGTTTTTAAAATTGAAATTGTGGTGTTTTTGTTCTAAACGGTCGCACTATTAGCACTATGTGAAGTTGTGTGTTCACTGTGACGCCGGATGGTGTGATGGTGGTGGTGATGACCTCATGCTGTACGTGACCCTTGTTTTTCAGCACACGACCCGCACCTTTCATGCTTTGGACGGCTCTCTGGAGAAAACGGATTCGGGTTTTTGGATCAACAGCTTCGATTACACGGGAATGAGCCACATCACCCCTCACGTTCCCGAGATCAACGACACCATCCGCATGCGCTGCAGTGACGAGTTACCCTTCTGCGGTTTCCCCTGGTTCCTTCCCGTCAAATTCCTCATCAAGTGAGTCGTCGTATTCATCTTAAGAAACGGGGCAAGCCGAAATTCACGATGCCGCCAAGTTCCCGAAACGTAAGAGAAACGAAAGGTGGTTAAAAAGGAATATTAGTATCGCTTTTCTCTCTCCCAATGAGACGTCGGAACACGGCCTTTAAATAGAACCGTAAAAACAGTATATATTGCGAGTTCTTGGATAATCTTTGCCTTATTTAGGAAAGAATTGACACCAGCTCCAGACAGATAAGGGGGGGGAAAAAGAAAGGTATCATCTGCAACGTTACATGAGGAATCAAGGGTCAAAGCGTGTGTGTGATCTCACAAAAGCTATCTTCCTCGAGATCTGCGTTCCTGCAGGTTTCATCGCCATCAAAACCGAACACGTGTTTTAATTGATCGAGCACGTCTTAAGGCAATGATTAGATGGTCAGGTGGGCGCGATTATGGTTGGAGCGAAGGTCTTCAGAAGATGGATCTCCAGAAACAGGGTTGGTGACCACTGATCTAGTCTGTAATTCGGGACCAGTTTTCCTCTTTGGCTTCTATCTGTTAAGAACCAAGAACGGATCTGAAATCCAGTATGGAGGAACGATAATATTTAGTTATGTATATGCTATGTAAAGGTCTCTCATATTGTTGGCTTTTTTTTTTCTTTCTTGTTTTAGGAAGAACTGGTATCTCCCCGCCCCTGCAGTGTCGCCTAAATCCCCGCTGGAGTTTAAACTGCTCTCCAAACACGTATCCGAATGGGGGACAGTAAAGTTGGGCTTTGAAGCTAAAGGTAAGATATATCAGGTGTGTGAGGAGGTGTACAGAGGAATATAGGTGTAGGGGTTTTAGCAGACTTGTTCTGAACACAAATGGAGCAGATATAAGTGGATTTGTTAATAATTATTTAAGATTATCAAAGGCTAGCAAGAGGTTGTGTACAGTTTTGGGGATGTTCTCATTATGCATTACCCATAATGCATTGTGAGCGTACACTAGTTTGAATAAGATGAGGCTATAATCGATGAGGCGCATAGTGGAGACATTCGCATGTTTGATCATCTATAAGTGTAAATATAGAACTGCTACAGTGTCTGGTCAAACGCTATCTGCAGAAATCCCTTTAGGTGAACTACTTGCACGGTAACCATGGCAACGTGTAGCCAATAGAACAGAACTCCCTCAGTGAATCAGCGAACGGAGATCAGTCGAGTCTAGTGCGATGTCGAGGCTCCTGTTTGACAAATGCCATGACTGACAGTTACCTCAGGAGACCAGACCAAGCACACTGATGTGGACCATCATTTTTAATGTTTATTACTTTGTTTAATATTGTTACTATGTTTAATAATTTTATTTATTGCATGTTAACTTACAACCCCAATTCTCATAAACCCATGTTATTCACAGTAGAACCTAGAAAACATATCGAATGTTTAAACTGAGGAAATGTCCCATTTTAAGAAAAAAAAAAAAAGAGAGAATTTTGAATTCGATGGACAGTTCATGAATTCTGCATGTTAAACTAAAGCCATGTTTGAAGACCCAATAACGAATGTTTTTTATGATGTTATTTTTCTACAGGTCCGAGCCACATGTCCCTGTACATCCTGCCCCACACGGGGTCTTCACTCACAGGCTGGTCGTTTGCGAACGGGACGCCGCAGTATGATCAGAACGGAGAATATTTCATATATTACTCTCATGGTGTGGATGCAGCACCGTGGACCTTCTGGATTGAGGTTCAGGTAAGTTGTAAAGTACAGGACTGATAAACACCACTGACAGCTGCGTTCGACTTCCCTTTGAAAGTGTATCCCCCCCCCTTCTTCCTCCTCTCAGCCATCTTCAGAGCGTTTGGATGAAGAGAGCATGGTCGCCGTCGCCATTTCACCTCACTATTTATTCGGAGACGATCAGCACACTCCCGAGCTCAGATCGTTTTTACGGAAATTTCCGGACTGGGCTTTCGTGACTTCATGGGTCAGCACTTACCACATGTACCTGTACTGAGAGCGGCGAGCTGAGCGTCGAACTCCCAACGTGATTGCAGTGAAAAGTCTCTGTGAATCAGATCCACACACATTATTTACGACTAAACCACAGTCAGGGTTGTGTATTAATAGTCTGTCCCCCCCCCCCGCTCTCTTTCTTCTCGCTCCACGTGCAACGGTTTTGTAAAGTCATTATAACTAAGTGTAGCGTCCGTGCCATATTGAAATACACAACCAGTATTCCACCACCATCCCGTTTAACACTTCATACTAAAGGATCATCAAAGAGAACGCGACTAAAGCAAACAAGCAGCTTAAAACCACTGTGAAGGACTGGCAATATTTCACTCGAGAGCAGTATTCACTAAACTGTTCTGGGGTCATTCGGTGACATTTACACCGGGTCACAGCGTTGAAGGTGCTTTGTACTGCATGAGTTTTCTTAGCGCAAGTAAGTCTCATTCTAGTATTTATTTACTACAAGGAAGACTCACTCACTAACAGGTCAGCAATAAAATCCATGAAAAGGGTACAAGGACGTTTTTTGTAACAAATTTTAATGTGACTTTTTTTTTTTTTCCTTCCTTTTTTACTATACACATCCTAAACAAGTAAAGTAAAAAAACAGAAAGAAATGACTCATTCACACACATTGTAGGATGCTTTTAAAAATAATTTATTTTTATTTCTTGTTCTTTATGTACAGGAAAAGCTCTAGAAACTTGGTAGAAAAAGTGAATTGTACAAGAATTTTGTCATTATAATATACACACTCGCTCCCTCTCTCACACACACACGTTCCTGATGCGACGCCGCAGATTCCCCCCATTGCAACATGTCGACCTTACACACAGGAAGGAAGTCCGTTTTCCTGTGTCACGTTTACAAAAGTCCCGTGTGAAATACGTACCGTTCATTGAGAACACGTGAAATGATCGTTATAAAATATATATTTATATACACCTACACGCATCACTGTGGTGTACGCTCGTTCCTCCATTGCACCTATTGTGTCACTTTCGCCTTCGAGTCCACAGACATGGGAGAAAACACAGAAATCATGAGTATGAAAAAGAAAAAAAAGGAGAGAGAGGGAGAATAAATTCCCAAATTCAATTTGCATATTCATATCAGCTCGAAGCTGCATGTGGGCCTAAATCACTTCTTTGGTAAGCAGACTAAATGAAGCAAGAAAGCACTAAATATACATGCTGGAAATGTTTAACACACTGCAGGGAGGGGGAAAAAAAAAAACTCCCCCCAAACAAAACAAAGCGAGATGCAACACACACACACACACAGCACAACAAGCTACTGTTTGACCTGAGGGAGCAGCGAGAACTGAACAGTTTGGTCCACATGGAGAACATGACTGAGATTCAGGGTCAAAAAGAGCCGCCAAGACAAACCGAGCTGCTGCTTGATCATTGCACACGGATACACGGATACACAAAGCCGTAATAATACTGACGTCACAAAATATAGTACACGTGAGCGGTTCCGTGTTCATTAAACCCCTACACGGCTGTGAACTCGTCTCTAAGGCAAAGACGGGGATTTCAAATCTGTCCAACAGCGACTAGAATGATTTTCCCTTTCAGCTCACAATCCATCATACATTTTATTTATTTAAGATTTACATAATACTATTTATTACCTCATCAGCAGCCGCCGCCAAAGGATGAGGAGGTCAGTTTTACTGAGCAAACCATTACGAATGACGTATTCTTCAGGTCACTGGTGTTTATGTACCTTGTGGCTTTGTTCACTCTCACACACACACACAATCGGATTACATTTAGAAATGAACGGGGTGCGAATACAAAAAAACAAACAAAACAACCTCCTCTTATAAAGTACCAGTGGAGTATCAGTCATGAACAGCGAACTCCTGCAAACGCAATTTTATAGTGAAATAAAAATGAATAAGAAGTTATAATAACGACCATTCAAGCCTGAGCTCATACACTGCAGCAGATCTTTCTCAGTGTAGGAAGGAAAAAAAATGGGGGGGTCAAACAAACAAACACCCCTCAGTTCTAGTGTTGTCACATGATAAATAATCTGGATTAATACTGGACAGACACATACAGGCTGTGCGAGTTAGAGAGACGGCTTTAGCAAACGCTGCACGTTCGACACGTTTTATAGTAGTGAAGCAAACGCAGGACAGAATGAGCTCACTCATCGAAAAACAAACGAGTAACAACGACAGAGGGAAAATATACTGAATATATAATAAAAGGTGAAGCTGTAAATTCTTTAAAACCACACACACACACACACACACACACACAATGTAATTTGCATATCGGTGCTTTCAAAGCACAACAACAAGCAGACGAGCGAGGACTGGAGATGGGAGAAATAAACAAAAAAAAACATGTTTTGAATGCAGAGAACTATAGTAACTGAGGTATTAGAAATACTCACATAATAATAATAATAATAATAATAATAATAATAAAAAAACCCATCTATTTAGACACAAAACATCCAATTAATCCAGATCTGCTCTTCCTATTTATAATGATGGATGGGAAAACAAAATCAGTACAACATGGAAATTAGGGTGCACGCTTTGTCAGGACCGCCGCTAGGATGAAAAACAAAACATGTTTACAAGACGAGTGACCAGTGTTGTGTAATCTGCGCTGTATAACCACTGCTAGCTCGCATTCGTGCGTGCGACAGGGCTGGGTAATCCGACTATACGATTTTGATATCGGAACATATTCATATAATGTTATCATCATCATCATCATCATCATCATCATCATCATCGGATAGCCGTGCTTTCACATCCTGCAGGTAGACGCTAACGTAACTGATCCTTTCCCTCGTTGCGGAATCTTTTAGAAACGCGGAATTAAAAAAGTAAATCTCTTCGTATCTAATGTGTCATATTATGGCTAAAGCGTTGTGATAAATACGGTGTAGAGAAAAAATAAAACAGAATCGTACTACAAAATCCTTAGCGTATATCGGAGGATAAGATGGCTCTGTGCTAACTAATAACAACAACAATGATAATAATAATAATAATAATAATAATATAGATTTTCCGTACTGCTTATCCTACACAGGGTCACAGAAAGCCTAGAGCCTATCCCAGGGAACTTGGGGCACGAGGCAGGGACACCCTGGGCAGGGGCCAGCCCACTGCAGGGTCACACACCCATTCACACACTACGGACAATTTGGAAATGATAATCAGCCTACAGATGATGCTTTTAAACTGGGGGAGGAAACCCCTGAAGCACAGGGAGAACATGCAAGTCCCACGCACGCAGGGCAGAGGCGGGATTCCGACCCTGGAGGTGCGAGGCGAACGTGATCACCACTAAGCCACCATGCCCCATTAATCAGATCATAAAAACTTAATAGGGAGTGAATACAAAATGCCAATCTCCTGAGCACAACTGACCACCACACACACACACACATCCTGACAATAATAAAATCAGCATAAAAGAATCACATTTTAGCCTGTACTTTTACCGACCGGACACCACAAACCCCGCCCTCTTAAACGGTCACGTTTTCTGACGGCTGAATCGAGTTTGCGAGAGCCGCTTTTCAGGCTTTTGCCAGAGCAAGGGGTCAAAAATCGTAAAAGCTACACTTAAACCTTGGCTGTTGGGACGTCTGTGTGTACAGTGAATTATCAAAACATGATATTTACCCAGCCCTAGCAGCAACAATTGCATTTTGGATAAACTAATAATGTGGATGTGCGAACTTGATTCCTCGGATATTACACAGCGCCCCCTACCCCACCGCATCGAAAGGTCGCCTAAGAGCAGTTAATCTTGGAAATACAGCCTCCTCTCATAGAGATCAATAATACTGGTATTAGAACACACACACACACACACACACACACACACACACACACACACACACACACACACACACACACACACACACACACACACACACACACACCACACACACACCACACACACACCACACACACACCACACACACACCACACACACACCACACACACACCACACACACACCACACACACACCACACACACACCACACACACACCACACACACACCACACACACACCACACACACACCACACACACACCACACACACACCACACACACACCACACACACACCACACACACACCACACACACACCACACACACACCACACACACACCACACACACACCACACACCACACACACACCACACACACACACCACACACACACACCACACACCACACACACACAGAGTCTGGATGGATGTGAATTCAACCAAAAGACAGAACCGCAACATTACCTATACCTATAAACCTACTGGAGATCACAGCCGCGTCTCTTCTGTCCTACACTGTCCCTTATTCACTACATAGGCCACACATCATCCCACACAGAAGATTTTCTCTTGGTGATGTTCAAATTGTGTCCTCCGGCAGGGAGGGATAACGTAAACGTGATGAGCGAGGATGCGTGATTTACGACGAGAGTACTCCCTGCTCTGTTCGGCTCTGTTAACTGGGTGATGAGACCACGTACCATCGATAACGCAATAAACGATATCGGAATTGTAGACACAAAAAAAAAAAAAATACCCGTTGAATTCATAGCATTGAAATATATTACTTCTGAGTTTGAAGTCATAGATTTCAATGCAATGGTGTTCAAAACGCGTTATTAAGAATTCCGTGGCTTTTACCATTTAAATGTTTATGTCTCGTTCTTGCTTCCCATACACAATTCCGATAGACATCGCAAGTACTTTTTTTTTTTTTTAAATAACACCGATCACCTCACCTGTACCTCAATCATCGATCAATCATTTTATTATAGACGCCATCAAAACCATAGATATTTTTGTATTTTGAGTTTTAAATCCCGCACTACTGTTTCACTGGCACTTTGTGAGCTCATCGAGTATGATGTGGTGGACTGCGTTATCATTTTTCAACACCTCTACTGAACTGTGCCGTGGGAAGATGACGTGAGCCCTACGCTGCGAAAAAGAAAGCGAGCCTCCTGATCACAAAACCACCCGGCGTTCTCTCTGTAGTGCCCGAGTCACCTTAATACGCTCGGACAAAGTTCCTGCCTTCTGCCTGCGCTTCCGTCCACGTGCCCTTTTAACGACGCTGCATGGCTTGGTGAATAAGAGAATGGTTTAGGACACGACGGAGGGGAATCCAGATCCTGCTGATCCTCCGTTCTCTCGAATCACGAGAGCGTGCAGTCGTAAGCACCCTCATCAGCCGCCTCGTCCTCCGATTCCTCCTTGTGGTTGTCCTCCATGATACGAGGGGCGGAGCCAGCGGGGATCTCAAGAGTCATGGGGTGGGTAAAGGTCGCGACCCCGCGATGCTCCTCCACTCGGGGCAGAACTGGGTCGGCCATCTTGGAGATGGACGGCTGAAACGAGTCGAGCTGATCCTGATCCACCGAGACGTCGCACAGCTTCTGCAGCTCGGGAGCAATGAGGTTCAGGAAGGGCTTGTAACCCAGACTGAGAAACACAACGTGCTAAAGGTTACTAATCAAGATTTTCTATACGCATTTACACATTCTTTCTTCGTTTTATTTAAACCACAGTTCATGCTAGTATATTAGTTAATGCACCACTTTTGGAATAAAACATCAAGAGACACACACACACACACACACACACACACACACACAGGCGCACCAACTGACCAATCAGATGAAGCCCACTGGTCAACAGCGATGAGTCCGGATTGTACACTCTGAACCGTTTCTGTATCCGTGGCGTCCAAAAAGCCCAAAACTTGCTTAATGACACTGACATCACGCAGAATCAGACCAATCACAATGCTCCATTCCAAACATCCCGCCTCTAAAAACACATGCAACAAGTACCTGTGGAAAGACAACAAACTGATCAACACACTCCAAACCAACGGTCTCCAAAAAGCACATGCAGGTCATACCTAGACAGAGAGAGCATTAATAGATTTCAAAAAACACCCCTCCCCCCAACTGATTACTATTGGAAATACATTACAGGCAGGACAAACTGTCCCTCATTCCGATGAGCTTACCTCAGCTGCACCTGAGACTTGTGAGGACCCTTATTGGCCAGCTCCATGGAGATGTGTTCCAGCTCTGACTGGCTGAGGCTCAGGGTGGAGAAGTTCTCGTCCACCATCGTCCAGTCACCATCCACCATGGAGCTCGTCTCAGTCAGATCTGTGGCCGAGCCGATACTGCACTCCTCCGCTAGAGAGAGAGAGAGAGAGAGTGTGAGTGTTTTAAATCTAGATGACCCAATACAGGGGTTAGTCTTTCAGAGACAGCGCTGAATGCATTCCTGACAAATAAGAATCAAATCAAATCAGTGAATTTAATTACCAAAAAAAAATAAAATAAAATAAAATAAAATAAAATAATAATAATTGATCTTATGCTAGTTAAAATTGTGGACCAGACTATAGATCAAATACACACTGGACACACTTAACATTAATAAGAACTTATGAAGTCCAAAGCAGAAACTAAGTATAGGAGTGGCTCAGAGAAGCAAACTCTGCCATCTCACTTTTATTGATGAGAGGAGACAGAAAAGCTTCTTGTGTTTGTGGAGCGCCGTGCGAAGAGGCCGAGTCAATCTCTTTAGGCTCCGCCCCCAGTCCATCCAACCAGTTATGATTGGTTGTGATCTGAGGCGGTGCCGTGTCCATATCGCTGTTCAGTAAGCTATCGTTAGACCGAGACTTCAGCAGACGTGTGCTCAACACTGCAGAGAGAGAGAGAGAGAGAGAGAGAGAGAGAGAGAGAGAGAGAGAGAGAAGAAAAATGGGAAGATGTCTGAGACATTTACTTATGTTCAAAGACTCACAGATCTTTACAAACTACTATATTTGTTTTTACTTGCATATATAAGTTACAGTACGTGAAAATGCAGACATATATAAAGGACATGTCTCTACTGGTACCACACCTGTACCTAAAACACATTGGAGACACAAGGATTTGTAGTCGATAACACATGGACGCACACACACCTGTTCGACAGCGTCCGTTTTTGAGCGGTGAGCCAGCAGGGAGAACGGGGAAAGGCCACAGGAAGTCGTTATGGAGGCATTTAAGGGCAGAGACGAAGTCGACGATGCGAGCAACACGCGTGCGCTCACGGGTCAGCCAGCCAATCAGCTCGAAGCCCAGCTGCGCCGAGAAACAGCCGAGATCCTTCAGCCGGATCTGTTCCAGCAAACGTCGCGCGTGACGCCATAACATCATGTCGATGTACATGTTCTCAGCACTGTCGCTCTCCTTACTGCACACACACACACACACACACACACACACACACACACACACACACACGCGCGCACCTTTAATACTGTTTAAAAAGCATCTCAGGGAAATTCCTCAAGAAATCGGTTGAGGAAATCCAAGAATACATTTCTGGAAATTCCAGGCAAAAAGCTTGTTTACTCTGAAGATGCTAAAATATTAAATTATTTTGGAATTTTTTTTTTTTTTTTTTTTTAAATCACAACATAATTCCCATAATTCCATGCATCATTCCAGAGTTTTGATGACTTTATTATTATTCTAAAACATGGGGGGAAAAAAAAAAAAAAGATTGAGTGTTTCTAAACTTTTGACTGGTAGGGTATATTCATCCCCCCCCTAAACAGACACAGGAGTGGTCTTAAACTAGTGCATCTGAGTGCGTGTGTGGACAAAATGTTTTTATTCAAAAAAACAAAAAGGAGCAGATAAAATACTGGTCACTGAGGTTAAGATTAGGGTTAGGTTTAAACGTAGCACAACGTTTATTAATTACAATGTGTTAATGGAAGATCCTCACAAAAACAAAAAAGAAAAAAAAAAAAAGTGTGTGAGAGCACATGGCAGACCCTTTAGTGGGGGGTCCTGAAGGCACGCTGAAGGTTTTCTGTAAATTGAATTTCCCTGTAGAAGCCGTTTCTGCTGATTGAGACAGACTGATACTGCGATGGCGAAAAAACTCAAATCCTCCTGTAGAGCTCGGCTCCTAAACAGACAAAAAAACAAACAAAAAACATGAACCGTGCTCGTGTTATAAAATAACCCTCGACTGATTCATTTATTCGAATGCATCTGGCTGGATGTGAAATGGAACCCGAATGTTATGTTTATTTCTCTTCTAAAGTAAATAAAATAACTACTGTACAAAAGCATCCAGTCCCCGTCATCTCTGCGTCCTCGCCTTGCTAATCCGCCGTTCGGCTGAATCCCGAACGACTTCCTATTCACTACTTATACACTCTACCTAGCGAATAAAGTAATAGTCATAGTAATAGTCACATTTCTGCTTGCTTCAAAAAAAGTTATTTATTTAAAATATAAAAAGAGCCACATGCTTTACACAAAACTTTTTTTTTTTTTTTTTTTTTTTAAGCACGCACTCATCTTTTTTTCAGTTTAACAGCTAATAATAAAATGGTATGTTAATAAAAATCAGATTGTATGCTTGATATTTATGGAATTAAAATGTGTGCCAAAAGTATTGAACATTGAACTTTTCAAGACCAGAACAAAATATACAATTAGAAAGAACAACGCACTGAAACTGAAAACTGAACTCTTAACAGTTTTCTAAGCTTGCTTTTCGCTAATCATGGTTTATGAATGCGTTGCCAGAGCTTTCGATTACGTGCCGCAAGTTTACATTCTGACACAAATCTCACGTGTGGGTGGGGCTTAGCAACAATTTACTCTCGTTGGCTTGTGAGAGATTTGTATCGACAGCTCGAGTCTCCAGCTGAGGAGGAGGAGGACGTCGTTGATGAGGAGGACGACGACGGTCGCATGAGACTACCTAAAACGCAAATATGATCAGCGAACTAATATACTTACTAAGCAAGTCATTTTAAACTACAAGGTACAAGCCATAACTTTATAGTTAACTGCGTTTAAAGCACTCTCTCCGATTTACAACTCGAAAACCTCTACTTCTACTGGACAGGGATATGATGATCCAAATCTCACTAGCCAATGAGAGGAAAATCGTTGTTAAGCCCGCCCACACGAGAGGTTTATACCAGAATGGCGAAGGTGAACTTTGAAAGTGTGAGCAAAAACTTTGGCAGTGCAGCCATAAACCGTGATTAGCAAAAAGTACGCTTACAAAACTGTTAAACGATGCTGTTTAATCGAACACCCGGATAAAGTCTTTGCCACAGAGTTCATCGGTTTCAGCTTCAGAGTGTTTTTCGTCTTTCTCAGCGTATATTTGTGTTTGTTTCGTGAATAAATAAATAAATAAATAAAAAAATTAATAAGTTGCACTCTATACTTTCGGCACAAATATAATACCCCTCACACCTGGCTGGTTGGAGTAGTGGGTGGAGTCTCACTCTCCCCTGACCCAATGGCCTTGAGGAATCGGATCATGTGACGACAGAGATCCCATTTTCCTTGTTCGAGTGCCGTGTTGAAGAGGAGAGTAGCGTGCTGACGACTCACTGCTGGAGCCTCCATGTTCTAGCAAAAGGAAGAAGAAAGAAAGAAAAAAAAAAAAAAAAAAAAAAAAAGTTACTTTTTAACAGTTTACATATTTCTAGCAAAAGATCAGAACGTTTTCCCTTGAAATTACTCCTCATACCTGCAGTATGATCAGATACGAAGCTGCCGTGTCCAGATCCCGTGCCATGATGCACTCCTCGAAGAGATCTTTTGGGTTCCCGACAGCAGCAAACAGGTAGTTCCAGAGGTTGAACTCGGTCTTGCGGGCGCAGTGGACGATGGTGCGCAGGAACAGGGGAAACTCGGCCAGGAACTTGGCCACGGTGGGCAGCAGCGGGTCGGGGATGGGCTCGCGAGACGTGGCCTCCTCCTCCAGCACCACGTGCACCATCAGCTCCAGCACATGCGAGAAATAAGGCAGCGATGAGCACGACTGAGCCAACAATAAGGCCTGCTCGCCCAAATTCCTCACCAGCAGCTGACGGAGGAGGTGGTGGAGGTAGATCTGAGACGTCCTTTCCACCAAACAGAACGGAAAAAACGACTCCGGGGGCTCCCGGGACAAGGAAAAGGTGGAAGGCCTGCGAGAAAGGCTTTCTTTGGTGGAAAAATCTCCTCCGAGGCGCTCCAAAGAGGAGGATTTTCCTCCGAGGCTGTCTTTGGAGGAAAAAGAAGAGTCGTAAAGAAGAGTGTCATTAGCAGCGCCCAAAACGAGCGCGTCCTCCGACAGCACGGCGAGGGGGTAGATGTCGAGGAGGAACGAGAGCATGATGCGGCGCGAGAGGAATGAGTGTGGTTTGCGGTTCTCGCGGCGTGGGAACAGAGGGAGCCACACCTTCATCCCTGATTCGCCACATGACAGCCACAGTGCCTCCACCAGGTGGCGCTTCTTAGAACCAGAGTGACTCGAGGCCCACACACTCTCCACACACTGAGCCAGAACCACGGGAGGACAGAAAGGCAGCTAAAAAGGACAGAGTTAAAAGTTTTCAAATAAGACACTGTAAAGACACAAACACTACAGGAACGAGTGGAGGGACAAAGTCAGAAAAAAGCATACAAACTATATAAGCAAAAGTAAGAAAGTAAATCTGTTGATGTATTTTAATCCACTGCCAATACACGCGGGAAAAGGCCAGGAACTTACCAGTGTTTTCTGACTGGCTGATGCGTCCTTGTCTCGTACCTGTGGGCAAGACCGATCTCTCTGCAGCATGATGAGCTGACCGGCCAAATTCAACAAAATACTTTCTGCGTTACACGCCTGAGAGAGAGAGAGAGAGAGAGAGAGAGAGAGGGAGGGGTATACATAAAGAGGTAGAAGGTAGAAGGTCATGATCAAAATGGTAGAAGGTCATGATCAAATCAAACACAGATCATTTTACGGGCATTCACAAAAATACAATATTTTGGACACGTTTGCCTCTCCATAAAACGATTTTGGGACATGCTGTGTGGTTTTCAGTGAAATTTCCAGTCTCTGTTCTTCTTTGTGTGTGTCTGTGCATGTGTGTGTGTGTGTGTGTGTGTGTGTGTATGTGCTGTGTGGTTTTCAGTGACATTCCTGTCTCTGTTCTGACTGAAGTGAGTGCTCGTGTGTGTGTGTGTGTGTGTGTTGTACCTGCTGTGTGGTTTTCAGTGACATTCCCGTCTCTGTTCTGACTGAAGTGAGTGCACAGACTGAAGTGAGTGCTCGTGTGTGTGTGTGTGTGTGTGTGTGTGTGTGTATATATGTGCTGTGTGGTTTTCAGTGACATTCCCGTCTCTGTTCTGACTGAAGTGAGTGCTCGTGTGTGTGTGTGTGTGTGTGTGTGTGTGTGTGTGTGTGTGTATGTATATGTGCTGTGTGGTTTTCAGTGACATTCCCGTCTCTGTTCTGACTGAAGTGAGTGCTCGTGTGTGTGTGTGTGTGTGTGTGGTTTTCAGTGACATTCCCGTCTCTGTTCTGACTGAAGTGAGTGCTCGTGTGTGTGTGTGTGTGTGTGTGTGTGTGTGTGTGTGTGTGTGTGTGTGTATATGTGCTGTGTGGTTTTCAGTGACATTCCCGTCTCTGTTCTGACTGAAGTGAGTGCTCGTGTGTGTGTGTGTGTGTGTGTGTGTGTGTGTGTGTGTGTGTGTGTGTGTGTGTTGTACCTGCTGTGTGGTTTTCAGTGACATTCCCGTCTCTGTTCTGACTGAAGTGAGTGTGACTGAAACCACCAGTGCAGGATGAGGAATATAACGCGACATCGACACTTCCTGGAGTAAATCTACAGACACTGAAGAGCTGAGAACCGAGAGAGAGGCATTTACTCTAAACAAACTATTACACATCAGAAATCATACTGTTTGAAAGCACATTTGATTTAAGACATGCTTGCTTCAAGAAGTCAAAATATTATATTAATTATTGTACAACGTTTTTGCAAAAGCCCTTGACAATCCAAAAATATTTGAGACATTTAAAAAAGCGAAGCCGAACGTAGGAGCTGCGTAGGCAGGCTGTGTTGCCAGGTGTGTCGCTTTACTGCTAAATTAAAAATTATAAATAACTATGATGACATAAATATGACTTAGCTCAGTTATCCTTTCTATATGCTTTTAGGTATCACAACACAAGGTGAGAGAAAGTATGTAGTGTGACAGGTTGGGGTGTGTGTGTGTGTGTGTGTGTTAATTACCTGTCTTGCTTCATTTCGATGCTATAAAGGCAGATGGAGCAGTCGGTGCGAAACAAAATGATTGTGTTTCTGAACACGTTGAGCAGCAAAGTTTCAGCGTGCAGCTTCGTAACGCTCGCAAAGGCGTTGTCGAGGTTCGACGAGCGGAGATATAATCTTAGCTGCACGCAAAAATGGAGAAAATTAAACAAGGAATCAGTGAAATCATTTACAATATGTTGAGCAATATCTGGCCTTTTCTGTACGGATCGCGTACACAGGGTCGCGGGGAGCCTGGAGCCTATCCCAGGGAACTCGGGGAACGAGGTGTGCCGTGGGGAGGGGGGGCCGAGGGCGAATGACACCCTCTGTGTGTGAATGTGTGCGACTGTGCCCTTTCATACACTACGGACAATTTAGAGATGCCGATCAGCCTACAGCGCATGCCTTCGGACTGGGGGAGGAAACTGGAGTACCTGGAGGAAACCCCTGAAGCAAGGGGAGAACATGCAAACTCCACACACAGGGCAGCATCGGGAATTGAATCCCCAGCCCTGGATCCCTCGCGCCTTGTGAACGAAACTGGTGTTAAACGCACGTTGGCGTCGTGAATGTAATCATTTCCCGCTGTACAGACGGACTTTATCTCCGCATCGAGATAGAGAGGGGGGGTGTCCCTTTCTCAAATGTCCGACACTAACGTAGAAGTCGTCGATCACCGACAGACACGATTCGGCCATTTCGGCTCGAGCGAGTCCCTGATCAAAAGTGAAAACCAGTCTGTTCGTCCATGGTGCGAGACTGTGCTAAGCTTCTGCTGCCTCCGGAACAATAAAAACAGCATGCTGTGTTGAGTACACGGAAACGTCGTGGTCATGAGAAAACAACTTCGTTATGTCGATATCATGAGAAAGCAAGAACGAATAAAAAAATTAAATAAAAATGTAATGACGCGTGGTCGCTTAGGGCTTCCGTAGAAACGACCCTTTATAGCCGTTACAAGGTAAGTGATTACAGGAACTAATCTTGCAGACGTTCCACAATGTTACATCTAACTATAAACATAAAAATTATGACCCCCCCCCCCCCCCATTAATTAAAAACACCGCTCGAGTTGGTAAAACATTGTGGTATGGGATGAATAAAACACGTGGCGTCATGGGAAAACAAACTGACCTCAGGGGGATAACATTAAAGCATCACACTGCCCTGGTGTTGAATATTTTCCTCCCACCACCCCATCATGTTTAAGTGCTTACATACTTAATGGAAAGTAAGATGACAGAAAAACTAAAAACAGTCTTAGTCATAAGGTTGAGCCTTTTTTTTTTTTTTTTTTTTGGACCTGACTGCACAATCACATTTGATAACGTACCATAGCTACTGAATCGTGACTGAAGAAGCCAATTATGTGTAAACTGTGGTGTTGTACCTCCTCTTGTCGGTCGATGAAATTGTAACAGGCAACGACGACGAAGTCATTCCACCAGGTGAGACCTCCGGTCACAGTCATACTCTGTTCCTGCAATACACACAGGTATGAAGGAATACAAAAGAAAACCTCCCGAGGGATAGCTCACCCGGAAATTTGGTGGGGAAAATCTCCCGGGTTTCATTAAAAATGTCTTCGTTTGTGTTCTGAAGATGAACGAAAGTCTGATGGGTTTGAGGGGGGAGTACCCGATGACAGAATTTTTCATTTTTTGCGGTGAACTACCCTTTTAAGAATGAGCAAAACTGTTAAGACTTCCATGTGTTGTGTGTTAAATAGGTGATGAGTCGACATTACAAACGAAAACAAAATTTCTGATCAAATTAATGTTTGAAAATAACGGCAACATTTACCTGTGTGATGTTTCCAAACAGTTTCCATTTCCTGGTGTACAACGAGTAATGTGCGAATCCACGTCTCCCCGCTACCACCAAGCACTGACCTGCTGAGTCTATGGCTGCAAACTACACGCACACACGCACACACATACACACACACAAATACACATACATATATATATATATTATATATATACATTAATCTGAATACCAGGCAAGAAGTCCTTTGAAACAAAAACACACGATTGCTAGGTCTTACAACAATGGCTACTACACTAATTGCAAAAGTGACACACGCACACATCCACCCACTTACCCGTATTGGCCAGTTTGTTTCTAGATATGTGCTGTGAATCTGAAAACAGAAACAATCGGCAAAGCTTTAACTTCGATATACTGCAGAATACACAACAGAATAATGGATCAGTGATCCCTTACTGAGCTGCTTTAAGATACAACAATACTGCGAGTTTATATTTATTTGTGCCTGAAACACTGGAGTGTTTTAGATCATGTCAAACAAGGACCTAAACTTGTCTACTTTGAAGACGCTAAAACAGTTAAATATTTTTATTCATTCTAGATTTTTTTGAAATCATTCCCATAGTTCCATTTGTGTTACTCCAGAGTTTTGATGACTTTATTATTATGCATAAATAAAGAACGAGTGTGTCTAAACTTTTGAGCGCTAGTGTTTGTATATACATAAATCAAAGCGCATATGTAAATACAATGAAACCTTGGTGCAGCAGGTGTGTTCACCTGTCTCGGAGTGTATGCAGGTGTATTTAAACGGACCGTGTGTCCGGAACGGTGTCCGCTTATTAGCGCGGCAGGTGCGTTGTGTGTACCTGCACTACGTGCCAGTGTTTGTGTCCCAGTAAAGTGCTGAGCTGTGTGTGGGTTGCGCTCCGTGCCGAGTGTTGCTCCTGGTTGTGCATCTGAACCGTAGCGTCTCCACACGTCATCAGGAGCCGATCCTCACCGTGGAGAAGCACCTGCTCCTGATTACTCTACACACAAAATATCGGCGCACGCGGTCATTGGGCGTGTGAAAGAGAGTGGCTTTGATGTAATGTACAGCTATCGGTCTGATAAACCATGGGGGGGTGTAACGCTGATGCATCTACTCTACCTCGGTCTCCTACAGTGACATGACTTTACATGCCACTTTAAAATATCTCTGATTTGACATCCCATCAATCTCCATATCTTCACTCAAAAAGTCATATTTCTTTCTTTTTTTTTTTAATCATCAAATAAAATCATCTGCAACCTGATTGGTTAGGTGATTACAGCACATTATATCACTCAGCAATTTTCTGAAAAGTACCAGAAGTAGCTCCTCAATAATAATAATAATAATTTTTAAAAAATCATGATAATATACAGTGTTAATAATCTGGTGGTCAGAACATCTGATACTGACTAAACCTGCTCAGGAAAGTACAGAAATGAACATTCCTCTCCTGAAATACTCAATAACGACTATGAACAAACGAGACGTATTGCCTCGGGTGTGCTTTATATTTCAGCACGTATACTACTGTGCATGCTTGACGAAGGCGTGTGCTCTTACCGTACAGGGATTGACCGTGAGTGCGCTCTTGATGAACTGAAATTGCAGGATGGAGGCCTGGCTTAACTGTGGGGACTGCTCCGTGCTCGCCTCGGTGCTGCCGATCACCCACAGGTGGTAACCCTCTGCCCCCCAGCTCTGAAAAGCGCATGGCACAGGAAATGATGTCACAGCAACCTACACCACTGGTCCTGTATTTGAGGTGTATATTTATATATATTATAATTATAATAATATTATATATTATTATTATTTTAAACCTCACAAATTTCACATCTAACGAGCTAGGTTATTTATTTTTTATAACAAGACATTGTGTTAAATCAGTCTTTCCTCATTCCTGCTCCTTTATTTCTTCCCTGTACTACACCAACACACGTGTTCTAATCGCAGGTTAGTCGGTTTCCTGTTTACTACAAACCTTATGAAAGATAAAACGAGCAAAACAGGGCAACTAAAAGAGCAGGACTTTGGGGCTGAAACTTGGGTCTTCGTGAAAAGACGTGTTACTGGGTAAGTAATCGGACTACTGAAAAGCGGCGAGAGGTTTTCACCATAGAGCTGATCTTCAGCGGCTCCTTCTTAGTGCCGTCCGATCGATACCTGAGGAGAGAAAGAGGAAGGAAGAGAAATGTGGAAGCAGTAGTTATATAAAGAGAAAGCGCTATGGGAAAGCAAAAACAAAACGGTTCTCTTTTTTAAAACTAGAACCTCCTCCACTTGACTGGTGCATAAAACATGACCCATTTTCTACAACGATGAACAGAAATGTACGCTGTGGCTTTCGAAATGGGTAAACGGAAAGTAAATAAAAGGTCATGTTTATTGCTACATTTAACAACGCACAATGTTTACAAAGTCGTCAAGGGCTTTGAAAATGTTCTAGTTTTTGTAGATTTTGTCCTGTTTTAATCAGGATTAGGCTTTAAAAAGAAGTGTGT
Source organism: Ictalurus punctatus (assembly GCF_001660625.3). Lineage (NCBI taxonomy): Eukaryota > Metazoa > Chordata > Actinopteri > Siluriformes > Ictaluridae > Ictalurus > Ictalurus punctatus. Next base: position 3,039,180 of record NC_030433.2, on the reverse strand, counting down.
GTGTGTGACTCACGTGAAGTCCTCTCCGAGTGTGCAGACGAGATGAGCTCCAAACACACTCCACATAGAGAGACCGCCACACGCCCAGGTCACCATGACGACGCTGCAGTCCGGAGACCAACGGATTAGCTTAACTGGACCCGTTTTATTATGGATATCTGAGAGCGAGAGAGTGAAAGGAAAGACAGTGTCAGGGAGAGACAAAAGGGAGAACCATTGTGCAGTGTTTAGCTGGTGCTTAATTGAAACTCGCAAAAATAAAATAAATTCTCCCTAAACGAAATTCTCACAGAGAAATTCTCCCCAAAATCCCGCAATAACCACCAGGACAAGCCGAAAAGTCCCTGATAAACCTAAACAGATTAACAAGGTGTTCTACTCCTATCTTACACTAGGGGGAAGCAGTGTACAACACACAACAAACCTATAAACCCCTCCTTCACACATGCAGTTTTAACTGGAACTGTTCAGTCAATTTTATGGCTCTGGGCGATCAGTAAAGGTGACTCAGACATGAGCTCAGCAAAGAAAAATCACAAAAATCAGCGAAAAGGATTATACCAAGATACAACTTGCCACTCGCCTTCTTGCTGGCTCTTTTATAAGGTAAAAGTAGCATATAAACTCAGCAAAACAAAAAGTTCTCTCACATTCAACTGCTTTTATTTCCTGCACGTTTCTTAACAATGTATTAACATAAAAACATTCAACTGCTGAGACATGAACTGAACGAGTTTCACAGACGTTTGATGAACAGAAATGGAATAATGAGTCCCTGAACAAGGGGGGGGGGGTGGGGGGGGTGGGGGGGTGTCAATATTCAAATTGACAGTCAGTATCTGGTAGCCTCCAGCTGCTTTAAGTACTACAGTGCATCTCATCCTCATGGACTGCACCAGATTGGTCAGTTCTTGCTGTGAGATGTTACTCCACTCTTCCATTTACAAGTTCTCAATCACCTTGGGGGGGGCGCACATGGTTACATGTAATTTTCCACTGCGAGGACGATCAGCTGTCCTTCCTGTCTCCCTGTAGCACCGTCTGAGTCATCTTACATTACACACATTACACTTTATTGCTCTGGCCACATCTGCGGTCCTCACGCCTCCCTGCAGCAGGTCTATGGCATGTTCACGCAGGTCAGCAGGAACCCTAGACATCTTTCTCCTGGTGTTTTCCAGAGTCAGTATAAAGGTCTCTTTAGTGTCCCAAGTTACTGTAACTGTGACCTTAATCGCCTCCCGCCTGTAAACTGTTCGTGTCTTAAGGACTGTTCCACACGTGCAATAATTGTTTATGGTTCATCGAACAAGCATGAAAAACATCGTTTAAACCCTTTCCGATAAAGATCTGTAAAAAAAGTTTATTCGGATTTTACAAAATTATCTTTAAAATACAGTCTCCTGAAAAAGGGGCGTTTCTTTCTTTCTTTTTTTTTTTTGCAGAGTTGAGGTCAACTCTACCCTGTCTATTCTCTGACTTCAGCTTAATCACTAAGAGCAAAGCTTGTTTTTTTTTTTTACTCATTTTTGATGACAGTATGTAAGTCACATGCGAATTGATTTCTCAGAGGTAGCTACAGCCTGAACACAACCGTTAATGTGTCTTCAATTGTTTTGCGATTATAAATAGTGCCATCCTGAAAAGACGGTGATATTGCGCAAGTGTCAAAAACGCTTTGTAATTAAATCGTTCTTGCTGAGAAACTGACCCCCCCCCAACCCTCCACTCTTCTAGTCCTGGAGATACCAAATGTCCCAGTGAAGTTTTTGGGTCAACTCAAGTGTAATCATTGAGGGATTATGCTGGGAAAGTGCCGGCATTTTGTTTACCACAAATCTGGGTCCGTTATCTTGACTTTCTGGAATTTTCTTGTCATGCATGTCATGTATGAGATCTGGGCTGAACATGGGAAATGGAAGTGGGAAATCTGCCAGCATTTACGACGTTTTATGAAGGAAAGGGGTTGCGCTAAAACCTCAGCACTTTTACCACTCAAACCTTTACACAAAATTGGACGAACCTATTCACCAAAACAAAATGCAAATCCAAACAATTTAATTGACAACCAGATTGTTTATGTAAATACACAGCACTGTTATAAAAAAACAAAAACAACAACAAAAAAAAAACAAAACTGTAAATTAAATCTAAATGTAATTTAGGTCTACAACAAAAGGACAAAACAACATAACTGCTTTTAGTGAATGGACCCGATTAGTGAAAACTGCAGCCACACACACAAAATCTGTCTGTGGCAAAGCTACCTTTATTATTTACTTTGTTTACATTTCACCTGAGCCTCCTACATTCTTGGTCTTTGCTAAAATACTAATTTAAAAAAAAATGGCAAAGGAGAATAGTGATGAATGAAGCAACCATCACAAAACTTACACACACACACACAGTTTGTGCAGGTGCGTGTGTGCGTGTGTAAAACTTACCTGGGTAGTGTTTGGGGCTTAACTCCAATTTGTGTGACAGCTGCATTGATCCTGTAGTGTTGTCGATCATGTAGACCAACACAGAGCCACTAAAACACACACACACACAATATTTTTCTCCATGTTACAGCAAAACATTCTTAGTAAGCCCATCCCAGTAGATCATCCAATAACAATATACAAATATCATCATCATCCAAAAAATCTCACACATGCTTGCACCAAGATTTTCCATCTGAAATCTCTCCCCCTCTCTCTCCCTGTCTCACACACACACACACATTTTTTTTATGTGATTCAATCTCCGTGTTAACGGCACAATTTGATTTCATAAGCTATTGAATCTATTCCACTGGAAAAACTTGACACGCACAGCTGGAAGCTGCCCCAGTTGTCAACAAACATTTAAAAGAAGCGTCTGCTGCGACGAGATGAAAAACAGCCACATTCCTCTCCTTTACTGATCGGGACATTTTTCACGTGAGCCTCGTCTGCTGTTTAGCACATGAAAAATCCAAGACTGCTTGGCTTTATTTGGAAATATACCGCAGCGCTCTTCCCCCCCCCCAATTCAAACCCTTGAATGTGATCAGAAGGTGCGGATTCGTTTTCTACAACAGCGGTCGTCTACGAGGTCTGTGTTAACGCGCTCATTCTGATGTCATTGTTTCTAGGGAGATTTAAGGGGTTTATTTAACATACGTGGAAGGAGTCTCCAGTGTCAAAGTTTCCTCATCACGGAAAAGTACATTATCCGTACATCACTGTCTGTGAAGTTCATCTTTTCAGATCTTTTGACGTTCGTCCGTAATGAGCAGTGCCACGTGCGGGCTACCGACATTTTTTGAGGGAAGTTGTTTGATCATGTATGTTGATTTATGGGGGTTTCTTTATGCAAAGGGGCACGGCTGTGCACGAGCAGAGCAATGTACTACGCGTGGGATTTAACAACGTCCACGGAGAACGGCCGTGCGCATGCAAACGTGCTCGGCACCGGTCTCGAAAAGTCGAGCGATCGATTGGCTTCGCCGGTTAATCAGCACCGTTTACCGACTGCTGGACCCGTCACGAGAGCGGCCTCTAGAGGTGAAATAAAATCTGTCTCAGTATGTGTGTGTTATTTGGAGTGTTATTGTTCGGTTCAGTTTAGCTGTACGTCTTTTATTAGGTCGACCCAAGCTCTCATCTCTGGACCACACACACATTCACACTCTGATCTAATATGTAAAAGTTGCAGGTGTCCACTGTTTTGCCACTACTCGAGGCACTCAGCCGAGGCGTGTGTGAGATCCGCATCTTCGACTCCGGACAATCTTCGGCTCTAATTAAATAACAGACACACACAGACGAAAGAAGTACACAACAGTACGTTTAACAGTACAACAGTACGCACTGTCCCTCACACACACACTCGTACCTGGCGCAGCCGAAAGCCATCAGTCTGTATTGGTTGTTCACTGCTACGCACGTGCCGTCCGTCACATCCGCTGCCCAAACGCCCTGCAACTGCTACACACAGAGAAACACCTTATAATTAGAAGTTCACACACGTCTAATTATACACGCTCCCTACATGCCTACGTTCGCACGCCTACGTCTAGGCAAGCGTCTTCTTTAAAAGCTGAATAAAACTTGAGGTGTCATGTGACCACACACGTTTACGCAGATTCACACAAATGTTTTTTTTGTGTGTGTGTGTGAAAAATTTCGTTTTCAAATCATTTTGAAAACATGCTCCAAGTTTGAGAATAAAAAACAAAACCCATTTCCCCATTTTGAATCGCCGCTCACAGGAAAGCGCTATCCGTAGTCTTCGGCATACACAAGCTCACAGACGCGAACGATCAGCTAGCGTCGCCGTGATCGACACTTGTGGCATGGCTGGGACTTGAACTTATGTCGCAGTGTGTCACGAACACGCATCATGAGCGCGACGTGTTCGCGTTTTCACTTTGCACTGATTTTAAAGCCTCGTGCACGGTCAGCATTTTGACTAGTGTCTTTGAGGGACTGATTTTGCAATCCACAACCTCTGACAGCGTGCGCTCGCATCCGTGCTAGACGGTGGGTCTGCAACTTGCGCTTTATTTCCGTTTTTTTACTTCCCTCTCTTTTGTTTGGGTGCTTTTAGAAAGCATGTGAAGCATGACTATAGCGAAATCTGCACAGAACCCAACGCTTAATTTGGGACATTAGGAAATGCAAAAGTGCGAATGCAGAGAAACAAGTTTCCTCCCCCCCACCCCCCACCACCACTCAGATGTGCAACAGTAAGAAACCAGCAATTCGGATGCGACCGATACTTAATAAGCCGCCGCCTCTTCAATGGTTTCCCTTCTACTGGTTTACAAGAGCGAGGCTTGCAAATTCCCCGGGCAAAGTTAAAAGACACAAATCAGTCAGTCTTTCATATCGTGTGTCCTTTCCCCTTCAGAGAAATGGGTGAATTTGATTCACATTTGCTCCGATCCCAGGCTTGTACACGTTTTCCACAAGTCCTCACCTCGGTGGAGAACCTGTTAGCGGTCGGCGTGATGAAGCCGAGTCTTCCGTCGTCGAGCACGACGGCAAAACCGTCTAACGTCATACAGTACTCCATTTCTCTGATGTGGACGCCATTCAGATCCAAACACGGGCCACCTGACACACACACACACACACGCAAAAAGATCCTTTACATGAACAAATCATGCGGCAGTTTTGAAAAATAAACAAAAACAGAACAAATGAAGCGGATCATGTGTATCACGGTCTTGTATATTCATCGGCCGTGTAAAATGTATTAACGTTGATGAATTTGTGAATAAAAATCTGACCGCGTGAGGACTGCAGGTCCAGAGAGAAAGGAATGGTGCTGAGGTTTACAGCTCTCCGGCCGTTACACACTCCGTCCCAGTGCAACATGTGCAGGTAGCCATCAGCCGTACACACCAACAAATCCTCCTGCAGTGACTGAAGGCTGAGAAAGAAAGAGAGAGAGACAGACAGAGCGAGAGTCCGTTACACTCGTCTCACAACATCATAGCACATCACATTCCTCGTTACAAATTTCAGCATGTCACCAGCCCATGTCTCACAACTCATATCATCATATTACAACCTGATTCTGCACAGCAATGACTAACGTGGGGAAAGGAAGAAGGAGAAGAAAGAAAAAAAAAAAAAAAAAAAAAAAAAAAAAAAAAAAAAAAAAAAAAAGTGCACGAATAGCACACAGACAACTAAATGCAGAACTAAAATCCAGATGTGACGTGCAACCGTCCACCGTGAGCAACGAGCAATTCGCTATTACAAAAGAAAAATAAATAAATAACGAGGTAGAGATGCGAGAGCGATGTGAGGAAGATACACGAACGCCACAAATATCTATATAGTATCATCTATGATCCTAGAATTGATCATCATTGCCAAGTGACCTGATCCGTAAGCTGGAAGATCGCTCCGATTAGGCTGAAGCCATTTGAGGACAGTATTGGGGAATCACTGATGAAACGTGACTTATGTAGCAGAGTGGGATTGAGACACAAATCCCATTGTAACTTGGGCCGCGTGGACAGGCAGACTTGGCTATCGCATCTGCTTATTTGAATAGAAGTCGAACGTATTTGCTTAGAAATGGGACATTTCGAGTGGCATGAAGCAAATGAGTCACCGATGTGGTTTAATCGACACGTACGGGTTACGTCTCCACATCCGGTTTGATCCAGAAAAAGGATTGTAAAGAGGACATGCGGATTTGTGTATTTGAGTGTGTACCTGGTAATAGGAGCCTCCAGGTCAACTGGTTTCTTCATTTCCACACCGAGAGCAGGAGCACATTGTTCCTCTTTGTACCCGGGAGTAACCTTCACACGCACACTACCCCTACGCACACACACCAACAAAGAAAAAAGTGAACTTTACATCAAAACACTATTATTATTATTATTATTATTCCCCATCTGTTACATACGATTTGTTTGAATGTTAGTTTAAACTCCGACATAACAGCAGCTTGTTCACAGGGACTTGTATGGAGGAAAATGTACGTAATCTAAGGCTACATGTGTGAACGCGTGGAAGGAGTCTCCAGTGTGAGCTGCTGACTTTGTGGTTTCTCTGCAACATGACGAGCTACATCTTTTATAGTCTTGTCATCTTCAGACTGGCAATTACATGTGTTAATGTCTACTGCTTCCCTGGAGAATGCACTGGCTCCAAGTCTCTCAAGAGAGCGAGAGAGAGAGAGAGAGCGCGAGAGCGAGAGTGTGTGTGTGTGTGTGTGTGTGTGAGAGAGAAAGCGCACGTAAGAGAGAGAGAGCGCATGATAAACACAGAGTAAACAGGTAGACAGACGAGTTCTGACTTGAAAACGTAACATCAGCTCTTCTCTTGATGATCTACTAGAGAAGAAAGAAGAAAGCAGATCCCTGATGTGTGTAATTGTGTGCGTGTGTGTGTGGGGACACTTCGGAAAGTGGGGATCAGTGTGTGTGGGACAGAAGAGACGAGGAGGAAAGAAAGACGACACCACAGAGGAGAGATAGGAATTGGTGTTTGTAGTTCAGAGTGGTGCTCTGTGGGTGAGGAAAAAACAACAGTCAGCAGGTGTGTGTGTGTGTGTGTATGGGTGTGTGTGTTGCTCACAAAGAACCCTAAAGAATTCTATTCTGTAGCACAAGAATATACAGCGCTGTGCGTTAGTACTGGGTAATATCTAAAAATAACTAGATGGGTCGAGTTCGTCGAGACAAACTTTGACGTAGGATTGACAAAGCAAGGCTGATCGTCTGAAACTGTTTCGTAAGCGTGAAGATGGTTCGAAGTGGAAAAACAGGAAGAAAGACTGGTAGAAAGATAGATGACAAATCGACTGATACATGTAGAGAGAGAGAAGGAGCGAGAGAGTGATTCAGGTAGCTTGATAGAATGAATGAGAGAGAGAGAGAGAGAGAGAGAGAGAGAGAGAGAGAGAGAGAGAGAGACTGACAAAAGGCACTGGCTCCATTGATAGAGATGGATAGATGGAGAGAGTGTGTGGCATTGATAGAGAGAGAGGTGAAGTGAGAGTCTCTGTTAACAGGTACACTGACTGAGTGAGCGTGGGAGAAGAGGGGCTTCAGGCCGTGTGCAAGTGTGTGAGAGAGCGCGCGCGAGAGAGAGAAAGAGAGAGAGAGTTTTGACAGATGGGGTTTGCACAGGCTCTGGACATTCTGCCATTGTAAGTCTATGGGAGATTTGGGGATTTTTTTGACGGTCCGCTACGAGACGCCTGTAAGTCCGATCAGTGAGAAACAATACAGCACGGACAATCTGAACAACTTGAAGGACCGCGCCGAGTTCGGTGGAAGTAGCTTGAAAGCTCAAGGAGTTAGAACGGTCGGAAATGTTCGATGGGACGTCAATGGGGGAATTCTGGCCGATCTGAGCAACTTTAATTCAGACCACTTAGAAAAGTCACAGCGACTCACGTCGGAACATCCTGAAGGTCTGTACCGGGTTTCATACATACATCGCAAGTTAAACGCTCAGGGAGGAGTAGCGTTTAGAGATTTTGGGTCTCGGAAGAACAATAAGTTTAAACAGCAGAACGGAACACTGGGTTTGTGAAGCCAACATAATGCTAACATCCTTCTTAAAAAAATAAAACGAACCGTTCGACACCGACATGTTCTACGGAGGTTCACTGCGGCACGTCCGAGATGCTTTTCTGCTCGCGCTTGTGAAGAGGGGTTCCTCGAGTTACCGTACGCTTCCCGTCGACTCGAACCGCTCACGCACTCCTCCTCTGACCTCGCGTGTCTTTCCACCCGCAGGAACGCTGCTTGCCGGACGCCGTTTGCTTTTCGCGCCACTCGAACCTTGACGCCGCAGTTCGAGTCGCTGAAATCGGACGCGGTTTTTTTCTCCCCTCGGATTCTGACGTCTGATGTGAACGTCACCTGGAGCTCCTGACCGGCATGATTTGATATACACGGCGCTACTTTTACATGATGGACTGAATGGATATTTGCGCGAATACGTAGGAGTGCAGATGTTCTCTTTGTGTCATTAGTTCTGTATTCTGGAACCGCTAAATGCTTCATAAATAAACCGCTTTCATAATACAGCCCACGCCTCCCCTTTTATTTCCTCCATCAATCTGTGAGGAACTCGTCTCCGCTGCCTGCTGCCTTCGCCGACTTTACTCCACATTTCAGGCAAAATTACCATTCGCATTTCTCCAAGCGGCGTTTGAATGACATTCAAAATATTTTAACGGTGGCATGCAAACACACGAAGGACAACGGTGGCATGCATGTAAAATTCACCGAAGGACAGGAAACATGTACAAGGTACAGAGCGTACCTATACACCCACAGCCACCCCCACCGGTATACAACACTGCACAGACATTCATTGTTTGTAAGCTAATCATGAAAACGAAGCGGATACGTTTATTCGGATGAGGACGAGTGCCAGTTACGCTGTAAGGAGCTTCAGTGAGCACGAACACGGTAAAAGCGAATACGAACAAGCGCAGTGGACCCGTGCTTATGTATGAACATAAAGGAAAGTGTTTGGGTTAGAATGCTTTTAGGCCAGGGGTATCCGGAAAGGTCCGGAGCGGGTGCAGGTTTTAGTTTCGACCAAGCAGAAGCCACACCCGATTCAGACCCGTTGAAACCGGTTGATCTCGCGCTTTCGGAAGACTCCTGCTCGGTTGGAATGAAAACCTGCACCCATGCCGGCACTTTTCCGGAGAAGATTGGACACC